>NC_142739.1:31331259-31451259 GCF_051943395.1 Hippocampus bargibanti | reverse complement strand
TCCACAAGGGGGCCTTTAGTACAGCCACCCCCATTTACACCTCATATAACACCAGACCCATATAATGCCTATTGTCCATGTTAGCGCTTTGTGAACGTTTCAGCTGTTGTTAAAGTGCGAGATAAATCAATATGTATTATATTGTATTTCGTACAGCCATTTCAAGCTCCAATAACTCCAGACCCTTATATCTTAGCAATTAACTGTTTGTTTCCAATATCTAGCTAGATTTCTGACTGTCTGGCGAGCTATCTAGCTAGCTATTTGCTAGGTATTCGCCAATATCTAGCTAGATTTCTGACTATCTGGCTAGCTATCTAGCTAGGCTGAAGAAACCTTTTCATCGATGGACCACTCCTGTACGACTGAGAGCTTACACAGACATATAGCTATTAGCTAGGTATTCACCAATATATAGCTAGCTTTCTGACGATCTGGCTAGCTAGCTAGCTGGCTATTTAGCTATCTATTCGCTAGCTGGCTAACTTTCTATTTGAGTTACTTCCGGGTTGAATGTACGCTGGCGCATGTGGCTGCCGCTGTTCCCCCACAGGGAAACTTATTCTGTGACTGAAAAGTGACGTTCAGAGTTTTGAAAGGCGCTTAGAAATGAAATTATGATGATTATGATGATCGCAATTTTGATTGCGAGTCCCATATAGGTGTAACGCCCGATGAGATCGGTAGGGGGAGGCAAAGTACCCATGAAGAGACTGATTGGAGTCAACCTTCCTCTTTTCTAAAGTCCCAGCAGTTGCTGCTGCTTCATCTTCTTCAGGTATGAAGGTCATGAAGGTCAATAGCGGCTATGCTCGTCGGTCGCCGTGACGATGACGTCCATCCAGATTCTCATGGCGACCGGATTGGATGCCACCAGGAAGAAGAGGCGCTCGTATGTCTTGACGCAGAACGTCAGGCTGGGGCGAGGGGACTGGGCAACAGGTGAGATGGCAAACAAAGATTAGGGAAAAACATGGATGGATGACAAAGGTTTTTAACCAAGGCTAAACGAGTCCAAATTTCACTGCTTTCTATCCATTTTCTCACTGCCTGTCTCTAATGTTTAAACCACCTCCCTCACTGCTGCGTTCTTGACCAATCACGTGGCTTAACCAAAGACTGGAGGCGGGGAATAGAGGACAAAAACAAGTCGGCTGCCATTTCCTTGTTAGGAGAACGGCCTCGTTTGCGAACGACACATTGCTCAGTGTCGCTCCGTGTGTATCCCCAAAAATAGTTCGTATGCCAAGGTTAAATTTTCATACATTTAACGTTCGTAAACCGTAAAGTTCGTGAACCGAGGGGTTCGTAAACCGGGGTATCACTGTATATATACACAGACGGTATAAATCAATTCTAGTCTCACCCTTCTTCCTCAGCTCTGTCACGACCAGCAAAACAATCATCTCAATGCATGGTTGTTCATTGTTGTCTAGTAAGATCTGTTTTCATTGGAGCTCATTTTTACAAAGACGATTTTTTGCATTTACTTTGTTACCTCGCCCCACCAAAATACGTAGCTCAGTAAATCAGTGGACATTTAAAATACAAATTATTACCTTAGATTTGATTCGATGAGATTAGCCTTTATTAGTCTCACCGTGGAAAAATTCACATGACATGACATGTATTATTATTATTATTATCATTATTAAATTTTTAAACTGCTGGGATTCAAATGTGGCCGTTAGTTTCGGAGACGTCTTGATTGACAAGTGTCGTGAGGCGACTCACAGAGGCGGCTGTGCGCAGGTGGTCATAATAAACCTCTTCCACGGCCTGGAAGTAGATGACGCCTTTCAGCTTCCTCTCATCATAATCTGAACAAAAAAAGAAGAAACGCATTCAAGGACAAGCGACACCTTTGGACAAGTTGCGTCCATCATTTGTCACAGGACTTGAAATGACTTCTACTGAGCGCATTTGACAAAGATTTCACCGCATAGAGCTAGATTTGACCTTTTTAAACTGGCGCCGAATATTCAGGAAGTCTTGTTTTAGAGTTGATGACGATGTAAGTCGTCCTAAGTAACGTCACATTCGGAACGCCCCTGACCGAGAAAGCCACACACAATGCATTTTGGGTACTTTTTTTCATTTGAAAACACCGTGTTGATGGCGAAATTAGAAGGAAAACAACATCAATAACGCCATGGTGAATCGTTGTGTGGAAGCCAATTGCGGTAACACGCATAAAGAAGGTGTAAGCTGACACAAATTCCCAGCGGACAAATGAGCCCATTTCATATACCGCACGAAAGGCAGCTTGTGCGCCATCTTGTGCATTTTCTGGGCGGTACATCGGAGTCTAGATCTTCACTGGTTTTAGCGCTTGCAGACGGCTTGAATTGATACGGAAGGACTTCTTAAATCGATGGCAAACACTTTTGCTTTCCTCTTCCGAACTATTTGAATCATATTCATAACCGGATGAGTAACAAGAACCAATCTGAACTCTCTGAAGCCATTGTTTTGATTGTGGAGCAAGGCAGTTTGTGAAGGATTTTCCTGATGTGACGTCAACAACTGGGGGCGGGAGTTTCTCAATCTCTCCAGTTTTGAGTTCATTTGCGGCCGTTTAGGGCAACTTGAAGTCATTTTTCTTGCTGTTTTGACTCAAAATATCAGCTTGCGTGTTTTGGCTATTTTAGATGCGATCAAACGTTTTTCTGATGTCAGTTAGGAAAGCAAAAAATGGTGTCACTTGTGCTTTAAAAATGTTTTTTAGCCAAGCAAGCAAGTGATTGGCCTCGGTGTGAAGTTATTGGCCGGGTCCACCTGTGTAGTAGGCCAGCCTTCGGTGGTTGAGATCAAAGAGGAACCACCTCTTCTTCCACGTCTTAACGCGGCCGCCTCGCTTGGTCAGGAAGCCGGCGCAGCGGCGCGACGACAGGCGCAAGTCCGCGCAGGCCGAGACCCCGTGACCCAGAGACTCCACGTGGGCACGTAGGTCAAAGTCCGGCCAAAGGGAAATCGGCAGCCGCTGATGTACACACAGAGGACACCCCAACTAGCAAGTAGGCTCTTCACAAGAAGAAGACAACTAAATCCCCAAATGTGGAGCCACGTGCATTTCATGACACCTTCTATCTTATATCGAATGACCTTCCAAAGCAAGGCTTGTTGATAGAGATTAGACAGAATAGAAGTTTCATGTTGTTATATGCTTAGTGAACATGTGTGACTAGAATACACAACTGAAGCACAGAGAAACCTGGGCTCAATCGGAGGTAAACAGAAACAGCCTGTTAACCTGTCATCTTCATCTAGGAGACCTAGCCTTGGACAGAATTTAGTCCTTGGTTAACTCCTTCCTTGGAAGGAATTTAAGACTTGAAACTCCCTCACAGGAAGAGCTCATTAGCCGGGTTACAAATCCATCGGTTCAGACAAGGACAACCAATTAAAATGTCTATGCTTCATTGCTTGTAGCTCTTGGTGCTTGGGACGTCCATGGGTGTGGTACTCCAATCAAGAAAACTATGATTTACGAATGTATGACTTCAATTTGCATTTACTCTTTATAAATAGCTTGGCAGAGGGCTGCATAATTTGAATGGCTACTTGCCCTGCCGGCAGTAAATGACAATATTCCTGTGTTCCAGCTTTTGTCCACAGTGTCCGACCGAACATGTCTGACACTTGTTCAACATTTTTTGGGCCACGGACCACATTTCAGTTACCACTTCACTTGCAGGGCCATTATGACTCAAAGCAGATCAAGAAGAATAACTGTTGATGAGAAGGTTTCTTCAGCCAGACTCTGCCATGATAGGTCCCTGCTCTCAGGTTGGGGGGAGCAGAGGACTATTCCCTGAGGCTACCCTGATTAATTCTATTGTCCTGACTGATTATGGGGTCTATGAATGGCCCGATTGCCCCATTTGCTCTGGTAACACCTCATCAGCATAACTAGGCCTATGTGGTCTAGAGGGTCTGTTGTAGGAACAATCCAAATTAAACCTCACCCCACCATGGCAATTTAGTGAAGGGTTTTGTCCTTTTATGAAAATAGCTTCTTTTACTCCCCTTTCAAACCATTTATTTTCTTTCGCGAAGATTTTAACCTCATCCGAACCTCTTTAACCATAATCAGGCAGGACAATACAAGTAATCAGTCAGGAAAATAAAAGTAACCAGTGTAAATAGTCCTCTATTCCCCCCAACCTGAGAGCAGGGACCTATCGTAGCAGAGGACTGGACTGTAGGGATATATATCTAGGGCCAAAACTACCAGCAAATTTTAGTTCGCTGGCGAAGCCTCTGGGATGAGAAGCGAAACGTCCGACACCTTCAAAGAAGTACGGCTGAAGAAACCTTCGCATCGATGGACCACTCCTGTTACACAGAAGACTAACCGTTCATTTGACTTTTGTTTGACTTACTATCATGAGGTGTTTGGTAAGAAGAAAATGCTTCAAATATCTCCTCATTTTTGACATGTGACAATTTCCAATATTGGTGGACCTTTTGCAAAGGATGTTGGAAGTTGACATGTTGGAGCTGCTTTTTGCTGTGGCAAGCTTACTGACCTCAGGAGGGTTTAGCGGGGACCTTCCCGGATTCTCTTGTGGTTCTGGCCTGTGTGGATGGTTTGCTCCTGACCTGGGCCGGTTGAGCTCTTGCGCTCTTTGCTCCTCCAACGATGCTCGTTGTCGCTCCACCTAAAAATAAAATAAAATAAAATCAAAAGACAGGCCGTCAAGCAAAATGCGCAGGTGGGAGCTTGCTTTTGTGCTCCACTCACTTTCTGTCGAAGCAGCCTCTCGCGTTCCGCCCTGGCTTCCCGCAACTTGCGCTCCATTTCCACCAGATTGATCAGACACGGACTGAAAGAAAAAAAAAAAAAAAAGAAAACACTTTTAAAAGGTCGGCCTTTGACCTGCGCCACTTCCAATCAATTGAACGGCTCGCCGTCCACGCCGGTTACGACGAGCAATGTGACGTCTGGAAAAGTCCAAAGAATCGGTGGTTGAGGCTGGCGCCGGGTGTCGCAGGAAGTCGGCCATTTTGATTTGTTTTCAGGCCAAAGTACCCAAAATGCATTGTGTGTCGCTTTCCCAGACATGACGTCAGGTCAGGCATCGTCATCAACTCGAAAACAAGACTTCCTGAATATTCAGCGCGAGTCTTAAAACTTAAAACAGCTATATGCCGTGGAATCTTTGTCAAATACGCAACAGCACAACGCTGGCGCATGTGGCGGCCGCTGCTCACCCAAAGAAAAACTTAACCTGTGACTATAAAGTGACCTTGAGGGTTTTGAAAGGCGCTTAGAGATAAAATGGATTATTATTTTGATTATTATTATCACAGCACGCTAAACGCAAGGCTGACCTGGTTGCGCGAACACTTGGCACGCCGTCGGCAGGCGTGAGGTGCTGCTGGTCGTGGTGGAGTCTGTGTGGCGGAGAGGCACACCTGAGCACCTCCCGGGAATGGCTGCTACCCGAGGGTGTCCGCTCGAACCCTGGCGGAGGAGCAAGACCGAGTCAGGGTCAATTTTGGGAGAGGACGGCCAAAAAAAAAAAAAAAACATACATACACACACACACACACACACACACACACACACACACACACACACACACACACACACACATATATATATATATATATATATATATATATATATATATATATATATATATATATATATATATATATATATATATATATATATATATATATATATATACACATATATATACACATATATATATACATATACACACACATATATATATATATATATATATACATATACACACACACACACATATATATATATATATATATATATATGTATGTATATATACATATACACACACACACACACACACACACACACACACACACACACACACACACACACACACACACACACATATATATATACATATATATATATATATATATATATATATATATATATATATATATATATATATATATATATATATATATATATATATATATATAGTAAAGTCTCGTTATATCGATATCGGATATATCGATAGTCCCGGATATATCGATACTATTTCTATGCACGCACGGAGAAAATTACATGCAAACAGGGTCGGCTATATCGATAGTCCCGGTTATATCGATATTTTTTCCGACTCCCTTGAATATCGATATAACGAGACTTTACTGTATATATATATATATATAGAGAGTCTAGCACACCGGCTTCACAGTGCAGAGGTCGCCGGTTCGCGTCCCGGTCCGGCCTCCCTGTGTGAAGTTTGCATGTTCTCCCCGGACCCGCGTGGGTTTTCTCCGGGTCCTCCGGTTTCCTCCCACACTCCAAAAAACATGCATGGCAGGCAGATTGACCACTCCAAATTGTCCCTAGGTGTGAGTGTGAGAGTGACTGTTGTACGTCTTTGTGTGCCCTGCGATTGGTTGGCAACCAATTCAGGGTGTCCCCCGCCTCGTGCCCGAAGACAGCTGAGATAGGCTCCAGCAACCCCCGCGACCCTAATGAGGAATAAGCGGTACGGAAAATGAGAGATGAGATGAGATATATAGTCTTGTGCATAAGGCACCCGAGCAAGAGGAAAGCATGGCCCCAAACTGGATGATCCGGTCCGTGCAAGTCAATCCGGATTGGCGGCATCAATCCGTGCTAATCCGCCACGACGATGCCAACGAGGCCTCCGACAAGGCCGCCCGCCCACCCGCAAGCACTCACCCTGCGCCGACGCAGGCCCGTCCTTCAGTTTGCCGCCATGCTGCCAACTACGCCGCCGGGGAAGAGCGCCAGAGTCCTTGCGCGGCTCCTGCTCACACGCAAACAATCAAATCACCATTTGGAGTGATTGAAGGAGGCGTATTCTTCTAGGGTTCTAGCGTTCTAGGATTCTAGGGTTAGTTCAGGCAGGGTTCACAGCAGCCAGCGGACGGCTGGCGGATGGCCGATTTTTCAAATGCGGCCCGCTGGAACAAGATGTGAAGATGTGAGAGTGCCGACCGTGTGAGTGTAACGCAGGAGGTCCTTCTTCTTCCTGAGTAAGGCCTCCAGCTCTCGCTCCTTTTCACCTTGCACGTCTTTCAGCTGCGTCTCAAGCAGATCGACTCGCTCCTTTTTTGGGGGGGAAACTTGATCAGAGTTCTCCGCATGGCAGTGGTCAACTTAAGGCGGGCAGGGAGGCGGCTACCTGCGCCGTGGTGACGGCGAGCATCTGGCAAGCGATGTCGTGCTGCAAACTGGCTTTTCTCTCTTCGCCGTGGCCTTCCTGGCCACCAGCGTCCCGGACCTCGTCCAGGCCGCTCTCCTGCTCCAGAACACGGAACTCCCAGTCCTCAAAGGCCCGCACGGCTGCCTCCATCGCTTCTTTGTCCTGCGGCGACGATAGAGATTAGACAGAATAGAAGTGATCATATTTCAAAGTTTCATGTTGTTATATGCTTAGTGAACACGTGTGACTAGAATACACAATTGAAGCACAGAGACACCTGGGCTCAATCTGAATTCAACAGACACAGCCTGTTATCCTGTCATCTTCATCTAGGAGACTGAACCTGGGACAGAATTTAGTACTTGGTTGACTCCTTCCTTGGACAGAATTTAGGACTTGAAACTCCCTCACAGGAAGAGCTCATTAGCCGGGTTACAAATCTATGGGTTCAGGGAAAGACAACCCATTCAAATGTCTATGCTCTATTGTTTATAGCTCTCGGAGCTTGGGACGTCCAGGGGTGTGGTATTCCAATCAAGAAAAACTAATGTATGACTTCAATTTGCATTTACTCTCAATAAATAGTTTGGCAGAAGGCTGCAGAATTTAGGCACCTGTCTTGAATGGCTGCGTCCCCTGCCGGCAGTATAAGACAATCTTCCTGTGTCCGATCGAACATCTCTGACATATACACACACACACACACACATATACATACACGTAATGGTGGCTTCAAGTCAGGGTTTCAAGGCTAGTTTAAGATTTCAAATTGAGACGAGTGTGAGTTGCTCATCTTGAGGGTCAGGATTTTTCAGGTTTTTCTGTCGGCTTTCAAGCTGGAGGTCCACCATGGAAAAGGAAGTCTCAAGACAAGAGCAATGGGCTGTCAGAGGTCCTTCAGCCAATTGTTCCAAGTCCCGCCGTTTGCAAAAGTGGCCTGGCGGAGATGAAATCAACAGCCAAAGGAAATGCACTCACGTGTTGCAGCTGAAGCGCCAGTCGCTCCCGATGGCTCTCGGGCTGAGTGGGGATGAGCTGCTGCGTCTGCTGGCATTTCCTCTTCAGCTCGCCGACTCGGAGCCTCTCCTCCTCCAGACGCTCACGCTCCTGCAAAGACCCAAAAAGCTTGAGAAGGGCGTGCGCATCCAAACGAGTCACTTTTCCGGGAATCCCAGCTCGATACCATCTGGTGTTTATGCGTGTGCATCATTAGCGGCTGCCTCGCCACACTAGCATCCCCCATCAAAGTTGCTAACAGGAAACGGAAATACGCTGGTTCCACTCTGATCTCTCTGGCCGCTCTCAGTTCATCCAGATTAACTCGTTCACTTCACAGTCCTCTCCTGTCTCTTCTGGTGTGCCTCAAGGCTCTGTCCTGGTAACTCTCTTCTTTCTCACCTACCTTCTTCCCCTTGGCAATCTTCTCCGCAAATTTGGTATCCAATTTCATTGCTCTGCAGATGACACCCAGCTCTATCTCGTCAGCAAACCCGACGCCTCTTTTCCACCTTCTTCCCTTTCACTGTGCCTCTCTGAAATTGAATCCTGGTTGAGCCATAACTTCCTCAAACTTAACAGCGAAAAAAACGGAAATTCTCCTGGTTGGTACCAAATCCACCTTGAGCAAAGCTAGCAGTTTCGCTCTCACTATTGACAACTGGACCGTTTCTCCCTCCCATCAGGTGACATGGATTCTCTTCCCACCTTCAAATCCCATCTCAAAAGCCACCCATTTAAAATGGCATTTTCTGTGTAGCTCTTTCTCTTCTTTCTATTTGTGATTGTATTTTATTGATTGTATTCTATTTGTGATTGTATTTCATTTATTATAGTACCTATGCTTGTCTGTGACTGTAAAGTGTCCTTGAGAGCTTTAAAAGGCGCTTCAAATAAAGTGTATTATTATTTTAACTTCAGGCCCGGAAAACTAAATAAATAAAGAAATTGTACCTTTTATTAACCCCACCAATTAAAAGTCAATTCAATGTCGACATTCAATCAAAAAAGAAGCAAGAAAAAAAAAAACATCAAAAATAGTAACGAAACACGTAACGAATGAGGCGAAAGGAAAGATGTCGAAAATGCATCTTCTTCTACGGTCCAAGTGATACAAAGATAAGTGGTCGTCGTTTGGGTTCGTTTCAGAATTGCAGGATCTAATCAAGTTGTCATTTCACAAGAAAAAGAACATTCCAACATGAACAACCAAAATGGCTTCCAAAACACAACTTATGCCTTCGTCCAAATATGATGTGGAAAAAGTTTTGCTTTTGGAAGGAAATTGCTCATTCCAAAAAAGAAGGAAAACATTCAACAGGTATCCAAAATAATGCTTCTCCTTCCAGTCCAAATATTAAGCACCATCACTTACATTTTTTGAGTTGTTTTCTTTTTAAAGTTGGCGAAATATTAACCATAAAAATCTGTCATTTTGCAAGTGATGTGTTTGTGCGCAACTACTAACTACTAGCCATTAGCTATTAGATATCTATTGTCTGTGACTGTCAAATATCCTTGAGAGCACTTTATTTGCTATCTATTAGCGATGTAGCTGGCTCGCTAGCTATCTATAAGCTATGTAGCGGGCTGGCTAGTGATCTAGTGAGCTATCAGATATCTGGCTGGCTAGCAAGCTAGCTTTTAGCTGGCTAGTGAGCTTTCTATGAGTGGGTTGAGTAAATGCTGGAGCGCGAGGCTGCCACTGCTCACCCACAGAAAAACTTCTCCTGTGACTGTAAAGTGACCTTGAGTGTTTTGAAAGGCGCTTATAAATGACATGTATTATTATTATTATTAGCTATCTACTAGCTATTAATTATCTATTAGCTGGCTGGCTAGCTATCTGGCTATCTGTTGGTTATCTGGCTGGCTAGCTATTAGCTGTCTATCTATTACCTATTTATTAGCTATCCATTAGTTATTGAGTTATTCCGGGTGAATGCTGGTGCGTGTGGCTGCCGCTGCTCACCCGCAGAAAAACTGAGCCTGTGATTGTAACGTGTCCTTGAGAGTTTTGAAAGGCGCTTAGAAATGACATGTATTATTATTATGATTATGATGATGATTATTATTATGACTTGCCAGCTCCTCAGTGTCATCGGGCGGCGTCTTACTTTTTGGCGACTTTGGTCTTTCCTGGTCCGGGCTGATTGCTGCAGTTGTTGCAGCTGGCGCGAGTGCCCGAGCAGCCGCGTCTTCTCCGCCTGCAGCTCGCCTTGCAGAAGGTCCACCTCCAGCTGCAGCTGAGAGCCCCCAAAGGACGTCCCGTTTGACGAGTGCTGGAGACGCCGCAACAGCGCCAGCCCGACGGCCATCTTACCTCCATCTCAAGTTCTTCCTTCTGCTGGTCCAGCTCGACGATTCGCCGACGGAGCGCTGAGGGCGATGACGCCACTCTGGGGGATGACGCCAAGGTCCTTTTCATCCCCGACTAACACGGATAAGAAGAAGAAGAATACATGTCATTTAGAAGCGCCTTTCAAAACTCTCAAGGTCGCTTTACAGTCACAGGATACGTTTTTCTGTGGGTGAGCAGCGGCAGCCACACGTGCCAGCGTTCACTCAACCCAGAAAAACACAAATAGAGAGAAAGCTAGCTAGCTAGTTAATAGCTAGCTAATAGCTAGTTCATAGATAATGAGCTAGATAGCTAGCAAGATAGATAGCTAATAGCTAGCTAGCTTGATAGATAGATAGATAGATAATAACTGGCTATACATATAGCCAGCTAGTTAGTTAGATAGCTAATTTGAAGTCATTTGACAAATTATGGACGCAACTTGTGCGGGGGTGTCAGTTGTCCTTTAAAGACGCTTGATTGACGGCTTGCGATATCCCGAGTGAAGAGTTGTCGACGGGCCACAGGGGTCGTCGTCTTAATGCGCTCCACCTTTTGGCTTTCGGCGCCGCTGCTTTCCGTGTCCGACTCGCCCCCCGACAAGGCGATGCTGCCGACCGGGCGAGCCTCCCTCATCGACTGCTGCCTGCTGGGACTCTCTGTGCTGCTTTGGGGCATCGCGAGAGAACCGCGGGGCCTTTCTTTTTCCTAAAAGCGGTGGTGGGGGGAGGGGATCAATGACGGCTTTTAAAAACGACAATAAACCCAAAGATACCAAACGACAATTTCAAACAAATAAGTAAAACAAAAAGAGGTCAAGTACAGTGATACCTTGGCTTACAAACTTAATTGGTTCCCAGACAGAGTGTGTCAGGCGAAAAGTGTGTCTCCCAAAAATGAATTTCCCATAGGAAACCATTCAAATGAAAATAATCCGCTCCCAGGTCCCCATAAAACATCCTTTTCTACAAAAATAAGCCTTAAGACTACACAAAATAGACCTTATTTTATGTCTAATAAATGTGCTATTGTATTATCATTCAAGAAATAAACTGTACTATATAATAAAGTCATTTTATTGACCTTTGTGATGGTCAGTGATGGCTTGATGGAATGGAGTGGCCGCTTTCATTAGCATTAAATACTTGATGAGGAACGTCCAAATTTCACTGTTTTCTCTCTATTTTCTCACTCTCTCTCTCTGTCGTCTTCCTGTCTTTTTAATGTTTAACCCCCCCCCTCACTGCTGCGTTCTTGACCAATCACAATCTGGCTTTAATCGAAGACTGGGAGCGGGGGATAGAGGACAAAAGCAAATTGGCTGCCATTTTGTCATTTGCGGAACGGCCTCACTCTCTGTCTGTCTATTTGATGTTTGCAGCTCTTTTTCTGGCAACCCCTCCCCCCTCACTGCTGCCTTCTTGACCAATCACATGGCTTTAACTGAAGACTGCGCGCGGGGAATAGATGACAAAAACAAGTCGGCTGCCATTTTCTTGTGAGGAGAACGGGCTCGTTCGCAAATGACACATCACTCATTGTGGCACTCCGTGTGTATCTCGAAAAATAGTTTGTATGCCGAGGTATCACTGTAATCTAAAATCGGGGGGCAAAATTAGGAGCCGGAATGGAACCCTGCACCACGACACTGCGAGTCTGACAAGAGAAACCAGTCGACCAACATTCTAAAGGCTTCCCTCAATTCAGAACAGAAAGCGTCACGTCAACGTGACCTGCGGCAAAAAATAAATTGGACTCGATAATCACGTTGGAAAAAGTGCAGAATCACGTCTTGTGTGACTTCAAAGCCCATTTGCTGATTCTCAGCGAGGTGCTTTGACGCCCCGTTGGAGAAGCAGCAGTGGTTCCCCTTCGTTCACCCACACAAACATCAGCTGACCTCACGTCAAAGTTCAGTCAGATAGCGACTCGTCAACGGCCACATTTTGGGAGCAAAGTCTGCGCTTGCTGGCAATGCGCTCACGTTGCCACCAAGCGCCACAAGGCTTCAGATACAAACGGCAACAAGAAAAAGAAAGAAAGAAAGAAAGAAAGAAAGAAAGAAAGAAAGAAAGAAAGAAAGAAAGAAAGAAAGAAAGAAAGAAAGAAAGAAAGAAGAGTCAGTCAGTCAGTCGAAAAGAGGGCTCTCTTCTTCACATCGTTGGTTGGACTTGATTGCAGGGGAGGGAAGCGCCACATGATAAGGAAGGAATGGAGTGACGCATACTTCAACAGCCATGGCCTGATGCTGTGAATGTGCGTGTGCGGGGGCATGAATGCTTATGGAAGCTTGTCACTCTGTATTCAAAGCAGCGGGGTGGGGAGGTGGAATCTTTGTCAAATGCGCTCAGGATTTGTCATTTCAAGTCATTTGACAAATGATGGACGCATCTTGTCCGGAGGTGTCGCTTGTCCTTTAAAGGCTGACCCAAGTTGAAATAGTCGACGTTTGAAGTGAGCGACGAGATGAGATGCAGGCCCTGGACCAAGTGGCATTTCACAGGATTGAAGTTGAACTGTTTTCAGGGATGAACTGTTCAACAGGGGTTTGGCCATTTTGGATTTTGCTTGCTACTTTCAGGCTATTGCAGAGCCCAAACGTTGACAAACTATGAAGAAATGGGCCAGGTTGCTTTTTTTCCTCTTGCTGACGTGAAGTTGGCGGCCCTGACGACTTATCGAGCAACATAGCTATCTCATGGCTAGCTAGCTAGCTACTATTTCGGGTTGAGTGAACACTGGCGCATGTGGCTGCCGCTGCTCACCCACAGAAAAACTGATCCAGTGACTGTAAAGTGAGTTTTGAAAGGAGCTTCCAAATGAAATGAATTATTATTATTTATTCTAATGAAATCGGGTGCGCATGTCAATCATTATAGATGAAAAAGGCTCAAAATGGAACAGAAAGTAGGCAATGTTGTATTTTGATTGACAGTTTGGCCAAATTCTCGAGATGGTCGGTGAGACTCCGACTAGAATTTTCCAAAGGCCGCCCCAGTCGGAACAGTCGGAACAGTCGGAAGCGGGGATCCCATGCTGACGGTTTTCTGTCCATGCCAACGTGAACAAAATTGACGTTGGGTCCTCGGATAGCTTGAAAAATTGAGCCTGCTGACATAGCTACCATGAAAACACATACAAATGCGGGCGGGCGTGAATCGATTGATTGATTTTTGAAAACAACGACTAGTCAAGGCCAAACGGGGGCACCGTGACATTCAACTTTGGAGCTCCGATTCTGCCGCTTTCAAGAGGCTTCTCTACAACATGTTTTTTTTTAATCTATCCGTTCCTGAGCATGCTTTGCTCTCAAGGGATGAAAGGATCAGACGGAGATTTGGACGGTCTAGAGGAGGCAGAGCGACCCAGGCCCAATGGCTCAAGTCATTGAACCTCCAGTTTGGGCAAACGGGTGTTGACTCGCCGTGGTGAAATGGCTCCAAAAACAGTGCATGCGTCCTGCAGTACCTCCCCAGATCCTCCGCTTAGTTCTCCGAAATGTGCGTTCGAGAGGACATTAATTTCATCTGTGCTGACTTTGACTTCATTCAACTCCAAACAATCCAGCAGACAGGTCCCCACTTCGACATTTTCAATCAAGTGGCATGTAAGTGACATGTAGCGTGCGGTGGTTGGGGGTGTCTGGCAGTCACTTGTTAGACAAACAGAGGTGGCTCTTTTCACCCGTTCTTGGACTGCAGCACGTTCTTTGTCATATATGATTCTTTGTGTGTCTGGAATTCTCCCCTCCCTCCACTCCTACGGATCTTGACCAATCACGGTCGGTTTTGACCGAAGACTGGGGCCGGGTAATAAAGGACCAAAAAAATAACATCGGCTGCCATTTGCAACTCCTTGTTGGGAGCCGGCTCTCTTGGTTCACTTCGGAGATCCGGCTCGTTCCCGAACGACACATCCCTTCCACGGATCCTAAGGGCAACTTTTTCATTGACACTCAATCAGTGCTCCTCGGCAAGAGTTTCCGGGAAACCGAAGCACTTTGACACGCCGCTGCATTGTCTGTATCCGAAATAACGATTTTTTTGCCCTCTCGATAAAATGTGAAGGGTTTGGGGGCGGTGGGGGGTAAGGCTACTTGGCAAGTGGGAACATTCAGACAGAGAGTCCTCGTCCTGGCCTCGGTCTGAAAACGGGGGCTCTCAAACGCCCCCGTTTGACTTCAGTCAACTTCTTTTGAGCGTCCATCGTTCCAAAGTGGGGAAAGCGTGTGAAGCACGTGGCGTTAGCTCGAGTCGGTAAACAACGTCGCCTCGCCGAGCAACCGCGTTCCCCTGCGCTCGGGTCAACCTCGTCAACGAGCTACGGTGGCCTCACGTCGCGGTCCGGTGGACGCCACTTCAACCGACTCGACTCGCCAAAAAACAAGGGGGCCTACCTCCTACCTGAAAGGGCAGACGCCGACACGTCCAGCGACGACCACCGGCAGTTGGGCGACGTTTCAAGCCGCTTTCGCTTTCCAAACCCCGCCTGGGCCGACTCTGCAAAAAGCCGTCGGCAGACCCTCTTCTTTTCTTTTCTTCCTCTGCCGCGGTTCGATTAGCGGGGAGGAGGCAAGAGTCGGTTCCGGGCCGCTTGTTTCGCCGTCAACAGGTGAGCTCCTGGCTGGCCCGGGGGAGGCACCGCGGCCGGGCTCGTGTGTCGTAAGCGAACGAGCCGGTTCTTACAGTCGGATCCCTGAAATGAACCAAGAGAGTCGGCTCCAACGCGCAGCCCGGTCTTCGGTTAAAGCCCCACGTCAATTGGTCAAGAACCATAGTAGAGGAAGCTGGGGAGAAATATGGACACACGCAGCAGTGAGAACGGGAGGGGGGGATTAGGGTAAACAGGTGGACAAATGTTATCACATTATGCTGTTATTATCAGAATCAGAATCATCTTTATTGCCAAGTATGTAGAACACACAAGGAATTTGTCCCCTAAAAAAAGAGGACGGAAGCAAGCAGCAACCTGAAAAGAAAGCACTTCATTCAACCATTTGCTGCGTCATGGGTGCATGGCAGGATCTTGTGCTTCTCTTTGACACTCTCTCTCACACGCACACACAAACACAAACCTGTCTTGCAGGCGGCAGCACAAGCGAGTCGTCAATAGATGGCCGACCGACTCACACAATGTTTCCCACTTTTGCTGTTGTCAAAGAAACGGAGTGACTCCCAATGCAAATAGCTGGCCATCCATTTCAGAATCAGAATCATCATTATGGCCAAGTATGTAGAACACACAAGGAATTTGTTTCCGCTACAACACGCTGCACTAGTATCATCAGAAGAAACATTGCAAAGAGGCACTATGGAGTTCTATTTGGGTTATTGTTTAAAAAGTTCACGGCGACCGACGGGGGCAGAAGCTGTTGAAATGTCTGGATTTGGATTTGGTAGCGCCTGCCTGAGGGGAGTCGCTGGAAAAGGTGGTGGGCAGGGTGCCGCGCTCTTGTTTGGATTCCTCCAGAGTGGCGAGGGCGCTGCCAATGATCTTTCCCGCCGTCCTAACTGTCCCTTGAAGT
The DNA here is from genome assembly GCF_051943395.1 of Hippocampus bargibanti. NCBI lineage: Eukaryota > Metazoa > Chordata > Actinopteri > Syngnathiformes > Syngnathidae > Hippocampus > Hippocampus bargibanti. Next base: position 31,435,214 of record NC_142739.1, on the reverse strand, counting down.
GGGATTTTGTCCATTTTTGTGGCGTCCCTGAACCAAACGCTGATGAAAGAACGCAGGATGGATTGAATGACAGCCGTGTAGAAACGCTGCAGCACCTCCTGTGGCAGGCCATGCTTCTTCATGAGCTTCTTTAGCAGGAAGTCCATCCTCTGTTGGGCCTTTCTCAGGATGGACTTGAGGGAACTTGACACCAGGCTGTCGGATGGTGTGAGGGGCAGCTGTGCATTTTAAATCTGGCCACCTACGGCTTATTGCTCGAGAGTGTCTGGAAATGACGGGAACTTGAGTGCAAATCAACAAGCGCATGTTTTACAATCCAATAAGCTGCTAGGTCTTCCCTCCTAGACGTCAGTTGTGGAATCAGCTTTGAGTGGCTTCATTGAAACATGGTGAACCCCGCAAACCAGGTTGGCAGGCACTGCAATATCTGCAAGGAGGAAGAAGAGCACTTGAAAGACTTGCTCAACTCGAAGAAGAATATTCATCAATAATACATTTCATTTCTAAGCGCCTTTCAAAACTCACAAAGGTCACAGGAGAAGTTTTTTTTCTGTGGGTGAGCAGCGGCAGCCACACGTGCCAGCGTTCACTCAACCTGGAATAACTCAGATAGAAAGCTAGCTAGTAGATAGCTAGCTAGATAGATAATCAGCCAGCTAGATAGCAAATAGCTATCGAGCTCACTCACTCGCTCGATAAATAAAACATTTTCCCAGATAGTCAGAGGGTGATGCCCGCTTTACCACATCTGCGGCTACTTAAGTCACGTGTCTGCTTGACCTTGAACGTGACCTTACGGAGCATGTCAAATGAACCGTAGTTCTTGATTTATTTGCTGCAATAAGGAGTCAAAGTATACACCAGCCTCAGATAACCAATGGCTGCTCCATTTCAAATATTAGCGAGATAGCTATCTAGGTAGCTTTCTCTCTATTTGAGTTACGTACTTTCGGGTTGAGTGAACGCTGGCGCGTGTGGCTGCCGCTGCTCACCCACAGAAAAACTGATCCTGTGACTGTAAAGTTACAGTGAGAGTTTTGAAAGGCGCTTAAAAACGAAATAAATGATAATGATGATGAAATGTCAAAATGGCTGTTGTGTCACACAGCGATTGTCATTCAACTCAAAGTCGGGTTAAAAATGCTGCGGTTTTTGCACCAAATTGGTTTGGAAAGACAAAATGTAAAGAAGAAAATCTTGAGTTTGTCGTCCTCTGGAGAAGACGCTGCAGTTGGCTGACATCATGACTTTGGAACAGGCCGCGTACCAATTTTGGAGGGCTTTGGAAGATTCAGCTTGTTCATGATGGCCACAAAGTCCTCCAGGGTCTTTGTCAGTCGAGGGTTGAACCTGCGTTCTTCGCCCACGGTCGACACCGTCTGACCTGGAAGGTCAACACAGGTCACGGCTGGCGCTCCACTTCTTGTGAGCTATCAGACGGCGCACCTAAGTAGTCGTGCGCCGGGTAGACCAGGCACCGGTCGGGGAGGCTGAAGATCTTTTGATGAATCGAAGCGTAGAGCCGCGAGGAGCAACCTGACACACACCGCAAATGCCACACTTTACAATCACAATCAGAATAATCCATTTCCAGATACGTCTGTGGAAGCTCTCAGTCGTACAGCAGTGGTCCATCGATGAAAAGCTTTCTTCAGCCGTCATCTGTACTTCTTTGAAGGTGTCCGACGTTTTTACTTCTTAGCCAAGAAACTTCGGCAGCAAACAGTCAAGTTTCTTGGATAAGAAGCCAAACGTCCGACACCGTCAAAGAAGTACAGATGACGGCTGAAGAAACATTTCATCCATTTCCAGATAAATATAAGCACCTTTCAAAACTCTCAAGGCCACTTTACAGTCACGTTTTTCTGTGGGTGAGCAGCGGCAGCCAAACGCGCTAGCGTTCACTCAACCCCAAAGTCACTCAAATAGATAGAAAGCTAGGATGCTAGCCAATAGATAGCTAATAGCTAGCTAGATAGATTGATTGCCATCTACCTGTAGATAGCTAATAATAACAATGATAATCCATTTCATTTATAAGCATCTTTCAAAACTCTCAAGGTCACTTTATAGTCACAGGATCAGTTTTTTTGTGGGTGAGCAGTGACGCCAAATGCGCCAGTGTTCACTCAACCCGGAAGTAACTCAACTAGATAGAAAGCAAGCTAGCTAATAGATCGCTATCAAGATAGCTAACCAAGAGAGCTGGCTCGCTAGATAGATAGCCAGCTAGATAGCTAATAGACAGCTAGCTAGAAATCTAGCCTGGACAAATTTGTAACAAAAAAATAGAGCGCTGGCTAGCTAGATAGCCAATAGGGAGCTAGCCAGCTCGATAGCCAGCTAGATAGCAAATAAGAGAGCAGCTTATGTTTCTTGGGTCGCTATGTGACATGCAAATTCAAAAGAGGAGAAATCTAAAAGTGGAGGAAATATAGTGCTAATATTGTTTGAAAATAATATGAAGAAAAAAGCATTGAAAAGTGCAATTTAGCAGGGAAGAAAGTCATCTGGCTGCTACAATGTTGAAGCACTATATAAAAACCGCCCCCTTATGGACGTAGGCTGGCATGACAAAAACATCGGCTGCGGCAGGCGCTTGCTCGACCTTTCGACCTTTGGAGTCGAAAACAAAGCATCCAATGGTCAATTCATTGTCTTCAACTCTTCATTCAGGGGAAACTTTCACCTTTCTATTCCTGTGTGCTATTCTCAGAAGTTAGAGAAGAAGATTGTTTTGGGACACTTGACGTCCTTTTTATTGCTGTTTTGCATTTGACTCCAAATCTCAGCCTGCGTGTTTTGGCTATTTTAGATGCTATCAAACGTTTTTCTGATGTCACTTAGGAAACAACAACAAAAATAATAATATGCTGTCGTGTCGCTTGCCCTTGAAATCAGTTGCCGTTAGCGACAAGAGGACTGACCTTGCTGGAAATCCGTCCTGCCGCAGCCCCGGATCAGCAAGGTATCGCCGGTGAAGGCCATGCCCTGGTCGCCGCTCACCAGCGTCACGCATCCGTCGGTGTGTCCTGGCGTTTCTCTCACAGTCAGGTACTGCGAGGGAACCAGAGTCCATTCAAGTTGGGCGCCACGGGAAAATCCTTCAAATGAAAAAGATCAGCACACGTGGAGCCAATGCGACACTCTGAGATGATGGAGCAGGATCCAAGGCAGAACGGAGGGATTTGCAATTCATTGAGGAGATTCTCTGGTTCTCCATTTTGATGCCAACGAATGACTGCGTCCACGCTCTCGCCGCTCTGGCCGCCGAGCAGAATCCAGAGATTGTGCACTTGCATGTTTTCCGAAGACGATCCTGTCACCCTCGGACAGCAGGACGTCCGCAGCGGCCCCGCTTAGCTTCGAAATGGCGCTTTTCAGCCCGGCCAGCCTGGTCTTCATCAATCCCGTGCTGGTGATGTGGTCCGCGTGGCAGTGGGTGTTGACTTGGGAAAGGCAACAAAAAGCAGCCGGATTCACACGGAACGGAAGGGCTCCTGGGAAAACATGCAGAGTTTGCTGACCTGCGGTTTTCAGCTGGAGCCCAAGTTCCTGGATCAGCTTCAGGTCCCTGTCGATGGTCTCCAGGACGGGGTCGATGAGGATGGCCTCCTTGGTGACGGCGTCAGCTAGCAGGTACGTGTAAGTGCTGCTCTGTGATTCAAACAGCTTCACACACAAGCAGGACGGGTTGGTCGTTATTAACGGATCAAAGCTGAGCACACCTCTACCATCTAGTGATGGGAATTGCGGCTCTTTGCAGGGAAAAGCTTCTTTTGGCCTGGCTCACTCAAAAGATCCGGCTCTTTTGGCTCCCAAATGGCTACTCGTTTTTTTTTTGCTTAAATTAATTAACTACCAAAAAAATCATGTAAAATTATGTGAAAAACAAATTACTCGTGTAAAAAAATACACTATATCAAATATTTGTCTTGATATGGCTTGCTTTATATGTGCACAGAGAGCATCCACTAACTTTGACTTTCCCTGTGGTGACTCTGGTCTGATGATCAGCTTTCACTAATTTGCTTTTCATGTTAATAATGCTAGCATACCAACTAGTAAAAATATCATCATTGAATAATAACAGCATAATGTGACAACGGTATATTTTGGGTAGTTTTAAGGCTTATTTAGTAGAAAATGATGTTTTATGGGGACCTGGAAACGGATTATTCCCATTTTTAATGGTTTGAATTAATGTTTGGAAGACACACTTTTCGCCTAACACACTTTGTGGGAACTAATGAAGTTAGTAAACTGAGGTCTCACTGTATTAGCTAGCTTTCTATCTATTTGAGTTACTTTGAGTTAACGCTGCCGCTGCTCACCCACAGAAAAACTAATCCCGTGACTGTAAAGTGACCTTGGGAGTTTTGAAACGCGCTTAGAAATCAAATGTATTATTATAATAAACGACAGCTTGAATGCTACACGATAGCTGAAGCGGTTGCCACTGATAAGGACCGAGAGCTAGCTTGGCTAACGCGACAGAGCTGGCTCGTGACCGAAACGCGGAAATGGCAGCAAAATAAATAACATGTCGTATGTTTATGATGTAAAGTGAAGTGTTAAGAGTGCAAGTTACCTGGCGGAAGATGAGCCCGTCGTTGAACCGCGTCCCGGACGAGTAGGACCTAAGTTCTGGTAGCGAGGCGCGCAGGCGGCCGTCCCCGGCTGGCGAGCCGCTCCTGGCTCCGCTTTGCTCCCGGAGCCTCCGGAGGCCACCGAGCACGATTCCCGGGAGGCTCGGACGCCTCGCCGCCGCCTGGCTTAGCGCCGAGCTTAACAGCGAGCACATCGTCCTTCTGGCCTTTGTTTGCCCGATGAGCGCCAACGAAATACAAGTCGCTTCGGGAGCAAACGGAGGAGCCACCGCGGACTCGCGACTTAGTTGACGGGGGCGATTCCCGCTAGTAAGTCCGGTTATCGGGTGTCACGTTAGGTTCATCTGGAACGAGGCACTGGAGAGTTCAACTACAAAACACACCGTCGTGTCCAAGAGAATAACAACACAACTCCACTCTGCAAATATTGTTATGGGAAAATAAATGCCATTGGCTCTGAAACCGGCTCGTTCGCGAAGGACACATCACTACTACGCTAAAGGTGAGCTGGTCGCTGGTCGACAAGTCAGAAGCTGACAAAAAAAGCAGTTTATTTCAGGTTACAAATATTTTTAAGGGGAAAAAAACGTTGCCATTAGAAAAGTAGCGCCGCCTTTGAAAAAACAGAATTGAAGAAAGAAGAGGAAGTGCGCACTAAAGGTCACAATCTGTGGACTTGTAGTGGTCCTCGTCAATGGTGGAGAAGATGTGACCCTCATTGCTCAGAAATTCCACAACTTGCCTGTGAGGAGAATCACAAGTCCTTGTAAGCAAATGCAAGCTCCATTTGGTCCATTCAAAATGTCTTCCCATTTGTCCCTGCAAAAAGTTTCCATCTTTGGAAATTATTTTGCCCCTCACTGCTGCGTTCTTGACAAATCACGGGCGGCTTTCACCGAAGACTGGGGGCGGGGAATATTGGGGGGGAAAAAAGTCGGCTCCATTTCAGGAGCTCCAAGAACCGACACATCAGTCATTGTGGCGCTCCGTGTGTATCCCCAAAAAATCGTTTGTATGCAAAGATTAAATTCTCGGGAACTTAACGTTCGGAAGCCGAAAAGTTGGTTAGCTATGGCGTTCGTAAGTCGAGGTATCACTGTATATTCTGTAGGATTGGTTTTTATCTGTAATTGTTTGACATTTCAAGGTCAAGATTTCTCAAGTGGCATGAAAATGTACTTGCTCTGCCCTCGCTGTCCCTGTCCCATTGTGAAAAGTTATTGCTGCTGGTAATGCTGGAAGATGACTTTGACCTTCTGGAGGAGTTTTGGGATCAGCATTTGTGCCGTCTTTCTAAATGATTGTACGAGTATCAAGCTGCTCGATCTGGTGACGATGTACATTTCACGCAGCGACTTGCTTATCCGTCCGTCGTGGGCAATCCACAGCAAGAGTGAAAATCCACAGTTACACTTACTTGATGGCCATCATGCTGAGGTTGGACAGTTTGGCCTTCAGGTCGGAAAGACCGATGCCCTGCGGCTCTGGACAGCCTTTGATCAGACTCAGGACCTAGACATTTGCCAAGGAAGCAAAAGAGGACGTCACGCCGCGTCACGTCACGTCCGAGCGAGGTGGGGTGACCTCACCTGGTTCTGATTGCTGCTTAAGCCGTTGTTGGCCATGTCACGAGCGCCCGCGTAACTCGAGTCGCTGGTGCCGGCGGGGCCGCGCTGCGACATGGATGACGTGTAGTTGCCCGTTACCAAACCGTCCTGCAACCAAAGATGACGTGGACTAACCATCAGCGTTTTCGTGAAGCTCACTGAAATTCTCATCTCCATTCAGCACATTTGCACTGATTTTAACTAGCTATCTGTTAGCTATCTATTAGCCAGCTCACTTTCTATCCGAGTTACTTCCAGGTTGAGTGAAGGCCTAGCTAGCTAGATATTTCTCAAGCATTAACACTGCTTTACAGCTAAAACTTTGGAAACCCCCCCCCCCCAATCCTATACTGAATCGGTATCGCAACTAAGACCGCTAGCATTTACTCTTGGGCAAAAACTAGCATTAGCGGCAGAGACTCCCCGTGTTATTTGAATGAAACATGTCAGCAAATGGACTTGTTTGACTGTGCGTTTGCGTGGCGTTTCCTCACCGGGGTCTGCAGTTTGCCCAGCGCCTTGTGCGCCTGCACCACCTGCAGCATGTGAGACGTGATCTCGTTCAAGTCCTCCAGGGGCCTGACGCTGAACGCCACCACCGACCTGCGATTCTGCACGCCAACACACGGCCGCATTTAGCCACGCGCGCCATCCGGGGTCACGTCCGCCAAGGAAAAGGTCATCGCTGTGCCCGCTTTGGTTATTGGTTAGCGTGCAACTTCTTGGCTAATTTCCCCACCGTCCCCAGACTTAATGCACAAGGCATGCTTTTTTCAATTCTTTGTTACAAAACACCGCATTTGGCAAAAGCCCTGCACGCTAAAACAGAGATAGGCAAGAGCAAACGACAACAATGAGTAGCGAGGCCACCGATGTTGGCCACACATCAAGTTTGCTGGCAGCCTGCTGGGAAGTGACTGATAAACTAGTCCTTGAGAGCTCTGAGAGGTGCTTAGAAATGAAATGGATTACGATGAGGATTCTTTTTTTTCTTGCGAGGCAAACCAAAAAGAAGCTCAAGTCGAGCCACTCTTCAGGCAGAGAAAGCTCCAAATTCAACAAAATTCCTGCCTGAATTATACAGAAGAGCATTAGGGCCAGATTAAAATAGAGATTTTTTTGGGGGGGCAGGGGGTATTATTCGAAGAAAAAAACTCACAAATTTGCTCGATTCAAACTGGCAAATTTGCTCGATTCAAACTGGCAAATTTGCTCGATTCTAAGCCACAAATTTGCTAGATTTAAACGTTTAGAAAAAAAAAAATCTTTCAGAGTTTGAGCTCTATAATTGGGTGGTGCGGTGGGTTAGCGTTAGCAGCCTTGTGAGACGAGCTCATTTGCAGAAGACAAGTGGCTACCTGTGGAGTTGCACCTCATTCATTTATTTATTGGAGGTTTTCATGGCCTGACTACATCCAAAATGTCGATACGAAACCGCCTCTTCGAACTCTGAATAGAAATCACAATATTGTGATTGTTTGCCAAGATTTGAAGGATCTCTTTGTTACGAAACGTCATCTCAAACAACTGATGAACTCATCCATTTCAACACGACTGTCAGCGAAATAAGAGCATTAGGCTGATAACCCACCGCATGACCCAATGATGGATCTCAAACTACAAAGGTTTTTGTTTAACATTTAAATCAAGTAAATTTGTGACTTTAAATCTAGCAAATTTCCGAGTTTGAATCGAGCCAATTTGTGACTTCAAATCAAGTAAATTTGTGACTTTAAATCAAGTAAATTTATGACTTTAAACGTAGCAAATTTGTGACTTTAAACGTAGCAAATTTTCCAGTTTGCATCTAGCAAATTTGTGATTTCAAATCTAGCAAATTTGCGAGTTTGAATCGAGAAAATTTGTGACTTTAAATCTCGCCAATGTGTGACTTTAAATCTAGCCAATTTGTGACTTTAAATCTAGCCAATTTGCGAGTTTGTGTCTTTTTTCTCCGAATAATACCGCACCTGTAAAAAAAAATCTCTATTTCAGCCTGGCCCTAATGCTCTTCTGTCAAATTGAGCATCAAGATGTTTTTTCTTTCTTTTTGTTTTTGTAGCTCTCATGGTTGCACAAAGGGGAGCACATTTGGCTCCGGCGCTGGCGGGGCAAGTGGAGCCCTACCTGAAAGGACTGCAGGTTTCCCGATATTTTGACGTAGGTGCCAGGAGGCAGCACGGAGCCTCCCACGCTGAGCTCCTTCCATCAAAGAGCCACATGTTAGACAGAGGAGCTTCACTCCTTTCCCACCACGACAACGTCACGCACGCTTCCGGATGGGATGGAGAGAAAAGCGCCAGGGAGTCCACCCTCCCTCAAGCCGTGTCGGTACCTCCATGTCCACCCACTGCTTCACATCCATGGGGGCGCACGTCATGTCGTCCACCTTGTACTGGATGTTGGTCTTCAATTTGTCTGTACTCCGGATGACTCCAACCAGGGTCACCTGCATTCGCGAACAGCCGTTATCATTTTCAAGGGAAAACAATCGACTACAATACAGGGATGAGTGACAAATGAGAAAAAAAAAGGGGGGGGGGGTGCATATATATGTATGTGTTATATCGATATTGGATATATCGATAGTCCCGGTTATATCGATTTGTATATTAATGTGATTTCAACAAAATGTCAGAATGTATTATTTCAAAAAACTTAGTGAAAATACTCATCTTGAATATGAATGGTTTTCTGTTGGTACAAATCCAGCTGAACGATCAGAATGAAAGTTAACTTGCCGGGTACATACGGAAGGTGACTGCTAGCTAGCCTGCACACAGCTCATTAGCTTGCGCGCTTGTTTTCTGCTGCCTCTCACAGAAGTATATTGATGCTAACATTAGCATGGGGCTTGTCATCGTGCGACTGTTTCATCCATGGGATTGTTTCATTGCAAATGACAATCTATCAAATTACAAGGTGTTCTCTCCACAAAGGCAAATCAATCTGATTTTTTTACTCGTCCACTTATTCAAAAGAGGGCGTTTACCTGTTTCAACATCAACGGCACCCAAGTCAGGATCATCCAATCAAAATGCCGCTTTCCGCCAACACAAGCCGAAACAAGGAAATGAACAGCGAAAAAGCCAGAATACATATTTACTTATAGTTATATCACACTATTATAGCCACTTACCTGATATTATATTTAATATATTGATGGTAACGTTAGCATGGAGCTTGTTAAAATGCCACTGACATTCGACTGTTTCATCGATTGTTTCATTGCAAATTAGAATCAGAACGTTTTCTCACCATAAAGGGGAACTCTCCGGTGCATTCAAACTGAAGTGTACTCGTCATTTTATTTTTTACTCGTCGGGCTTATTTAAAGGGGCGTATACCTGTTTCGACATGACGGCCAGTGACATCCAATCAAAATGGCGCTTTGCGCCAACTGCAGCCCCAACAGGAAATGAACACAAAAGCCAGAATATGTATTTAGTTTTATCGGCGAGCCAGATGCAATCATCAAGAGCCAGATATGGCTGGCGAGCCATAGGTTCCCCGCCCCTGCCATCGAGCATTTCATGATAGCCCAAAGGACGGCGAGATGATTTTCTCTTGCACTGCAGTGCCACGAGAGTGGTCGTGCTTTGTGGAGCGGAGCACGAGGCCAAAGGTGCCAGCTCACCTGGGACACCTCCACTTCGCCAACTTTGAAGGCTTCATCCGACTGGGTGGCGGACATCAGCTGGGACACTGTGCACGGGATGATCTGGGAGGGTCTGCTTCTCTGCAACACACACACACTTTGCAGGACAACAACTTTGGCTACAAACCACTCTCTATTCCTGTGATGTCTCATCAAAGGTAAAAAAATGACATCGTCTTAATAATAATAATACATTTGATTTATAAGCGCCTTTCAAAACTCCCAAGGTCACAGGATAAGTTTTTCAGTGGGTGAGCAATGGCAGCCACACCCGCCAGCGTTAACTAAACCCACAAGTAACTCAAACAGATAGAAAGCTAGCTAGCTAATAGATAGCTAAGATTGTTGACATTGATGGTGCCCAATCACTTTTTTAGAACAGGCTAGTCACGTTGTGGATGGAGGTGCTTGCTACCCGGTGCCCACAGTCACTATATTTGGCTCAACTAGCTAGTTAGCTAATAGATAACTAGCCAGCTAATAGATAGCAAATACAGTAAAGTCTCGTTATATCGATATGGGGTATATCGATAGTCCCGGTTATATCGATACTATTTCTATGCACGCACGGAGAAAATTACATGCAAACAGGGTCGGATATATCGATAGTCCCGGTTATATCGATATTTTTTTCTGACTCCCTTGAATATCGATATAACGAGACTTTACTGTAGATAGTTAGCGAGGTAGCCAGCTAGGTAACTAGCTAGATATATAGCTAAAGAAATAAAAAGAAGTGAAGAGAGGAAAAAATAAATAAGAATAAAGTAAAGAGAAAAGACAAAAAAGCCAAATGATTCCGACAGTTAATGTGGTTACTCAGGTCATTAGAACGTTCACAATGAAGCTTCATATTATGTTAAGGTGTCAATTTTACACGTTACCATTTTTGTGTTGACAAAAGCACTGGATATCATTTCCCTTTCCTTTCTTCAAAACACTTAACCCAATGAGATGGAAAATACGTATGTTGTCTCTCTTTTCAAGTACGTTTATAACATCTCGTAAACGGTTGTTGTCACCTCTTATTTGACTGTTTTGTGTGGCTTTTTACATCCGGGTAAAAATGACCCACAACAGAACCATGGTGATTTAGTTTTCAACATAATGGCAAAGGCGCTTATAAATGAAATGTATTGTGATGATGATGATGATGATGTCTCCTCTGTTGGCGCGAGTACGTACCCCTTTCTTCTCAGCCTGGGACAAGGAAGGTGAAGCAAAGCCCCCAGGTGACTGAGTGTAGCCACCAGCCATACTCGAGTCGTTGTAGCCTAAAACAACAAAAAGGCCGCCCACCATTTGAGGTTTTCGCGAGAGGGACGGTCATGGTGGCCACACACACACACAAACATCATGGCCGGCTAAGCGAATGCGAGACACCGCTACAGGCCAAATGACAAGCGCAGGACTCAGGCTAGCTAGCTAGCTAGCTAGCTAGCCAGCGTCCGAAAACGTTCGGTAGCCGCACTCACCTTGGTTCCTCATTTTTTGCGAATGGACGTCCTGAATTCAAGTTTCAAATAGGCAACGACGACAACGCGGTAAAGGAAGCAAATGCACGCGCTTCCTGGAGTGCTCTCGCGCGCTCCCTATTCAACACAATGCGCGTGCGTCACCTACTCTTCCCGCGAAAACATCGCTTCAATTTGCTCAAAATTTGGTCTTTCAGACCCAAAATGTTTTTACGGTGGTATAGAAACGTCTTAAAGCAAATTAATTCTATTTAGGAATACGATTGTGGTATTTTGTTTAATATATAGACTTTGGCTTGCATAAAATAGAAATGAGGGTTTATCGAAACTGCGCCTGACAAACAAACTGAGGGTTTACTCAAAGACTAACCTGGTTGGCTTCCGGGATATGAAAAAACAGCGATATGCAAATCTACCAAACGAGAACGCTCCGCTCAAGGATAAATTTAGCTGCATTTATCCTTGATGTAAAATAATAATAATAATAATAATAATAATAATAATAATAATAATAATAATAATAATAATATTTTCCTTTCGGCTTTTCCCTTCAAGGAGTCGCCACAGCAAATCAGTGTCCTCCATCTTGAGAGGTTTGATCCGCATGTTTGTTTTGGCCAAGCTTTTACGTCGGATGCCCTTCCTGTATTTATCCGGGCTTGGGACCGGCACAAGAAATGGGTAATAAGAATAAGAATAAAATATATTTCATTTCTAAACGTCTGTATAGTTGACTATTAAAAAAAAATCATGGAAGAAGCATTCGTAAGGAGAAGATAGAGTCGGTGAATGCAACACAATATTCATTCGTCAATGCGGAGGTCTCCAAATTATATGGCCAATTGCTAATACAGGCAGTTTTTTAAGTCAAACTCAATGCAATTGTTAAATAAAAATTGAAACTCAAGAGGGCATGAAAACATAATTGCATCCAAAAATATGTTGAAATTCCACTGACCGTTTTATTCATTGGTTCATTCACTTGTTTGTTTTTGACCAACTCATATGCAACCTAAGATGACACTTATATGCTGACATAAACAATTCCATCATAATTAATGTAGCATGTCGCACACCCGTAAATGGAATTGTCTGCTTATGGAATTGTCTGCTGGTCAGGCAGCATCACCACCCGGGACAGGAAAAGACTGGAGCGCCTTGTTCTGTCCTGGGCTGCCGGCTGGACTCTCTGGAGGAGGGAGGCAACGGACGGACGCTTGCTAAGCTAAAAGATATGATGGACAGCCCCTCCCATCCCCTCCCGCCCACCTCAACAGCACTTGGTAGCTTCTTCAGCCAGAGACTGTTACACCCGCACTGCAAGAAGGAGTGGTACCGCCGCTCGTTCCTACCGACTGCTGTCAGGCTTTGCAATTCTCAATAATCACATGTGAAAAAAGGGACTCTTGTACTGTAAATATGGGTTGATGCAATAATATATCAACATACCTTCCTTGATACTTGCACTATGTACAGTTTTTTGATAAAACGGTTTTGCACATTAGTACAGTATACATCTCAGTCTGCTGAAATTTTTATTTTTACTATGCTTAGAATATTGACCCCCCCCCCCCCCCATCCCCTCTCAAATTGCTGCTGTGGACTGCAAATTTCCCCATTGTGGGACGATTAAAGGTTTTCTGGTTCTGATTGAGATTCTGAATACAATCCATATGGATTGATCGAGCGCTTTCACAACAGCTGAAGCTGCAACAAAGCGCTTCACATGGACAGCTATCATATACAGGAAATAAAGCAGTCATCAAGATAGTAAAAAGCAAGTGCGAGTGAAACCAAGATCAAGTCGGAATCGGCAAAGAGTACAAGTGAGTTTTGGCACGGCTTTTAAAGACGGGTGAGACATTTGTAGGACGTCTAATTTGGGAGACTTGCCAAGAGGCAGCAAGGAAGACAACTAGCGCAAGTGACATGCAAATGGACCCCTGGTGAAATATTGACCAATGGCCGTTGGTGATAAAAGTGTGACGTGACGTTGCTCTCTGGCCTCTCCCGTCCGTGCAAAGTGGAATTGAAGGCAGACGTCTTCAACATGGCTGCACAAAGGTTGCTGCTGCACTGCTGTCTCCTTCTTCAAGGGTCCCTGGTACTGTCGGGTGAGTCTCCAGCATATCGGAGCAACTCTGAGCAACTTGGCAGGCTCCAAAATATCCCCGTCATCATTTGCACTTGTGTCAAATTGTAACAACTGGATTATGACGAGTCCTTCATGGGAAAGCAAAGACGTTTCTTTCCCGCCGCACTCTTGCATAAATGAAGGTGGCGCCGTCCCCTTTTCATGGGCCCTTCCTTTGCTATCAGCTTGTTTTCCTGCCATGACTGAATTTGGATTTGATAGAACAGCAAGTGCTGAAGAATGAAGGGCTCTCTGTATCTTTGTGTTGTCATATTATTTGTTATTTATTTATTTTTGTTCTTTTGACTTTTCTTGATGTACAGACATTAGAAAGAAACATTGTGCTAGGTCAATTCTCTTTGTCTTTTCTGTAATACAGTACAATAGCTATCTAGCTGGCTAGCTATTAGCTATCTATTGGCTTGCTAGCGAGCTTTCTATTTGTCTTACTACAGTATTCTATTTGAGTTACTTCCAGGTAGGGTGAACGCCGGCGCGTGTGTCTACCGCTGCTCACCCACAGAAAAAAATATTCTGTAACTATAAAGTGACCATGAGAGTTTTGAAAGGCGCTTATAAATGAAATGTATTATTTTTATTTTTACTCTTACTCTTACTTGTATTAGTATTAGTATTAGTCGATGACTTGTATTAGTATTAGTATTAGTATTAGTATTAGTATTAGTCGATGAGAAGGTTTCCTCAGCCGTCATCTGTACAAAAGTGAAGGTTTCGGACGTTTCGCCTCCTATCCAAGAGGCTTCGTCAGCGAACTAAAGTCTGACTGGTCGTATCGGCCCCATTTATAGATCCCTAATGTCCAGACATGGTGGCTCCGGACACAGCTATGATAGGTCCCTACTCTCAGGTTGGGGGGGGGGGGCAGGGGACCCCTCCCTGTGGCCCCACTGATTGTTCCTACATTCCTGACTGACGACTGGCCTATTACCCCCACTCCCCCCGGTATCACCTCATCAGCATAACGACCCTCATCAGCATTGCGAAAGTTGCCTAAACCTTCACTTTTGTACAGATGACGGCTGAAGAAACCTTCTCATAGATGGACCACTCCTGTACGACTGAGAGCTTACACAGACGTATTAGTATTAGTATTAGTAGGATGATGATGATGATGATGATGATGATGAGGAGGCTGCTGCTGATTTCCTAGGGAGCTTCTGGCACGTGACGGACCTGCACTGGGACCCGAGCTACGACCTGAGCCAGGAGGCCCAAAAGGTGTGCGAGTCGAGCGGAGGCAAAGCGGCATCCGGGGCGGGCCTTTTTGGCCACCATGCTTGCGACTCCCCCTGGAACCTCATCCACTCGTCCATTCGCGCCATGAAGGAAATTCTCCCGGATCCCGATTTCATCGTTTGGACCGGGTAGGCCAACCGGACACAATCGGCCTCCAATTGGGCTGTTTATTTCCACTTGAACACAACAACAACAAAAGCTTGAGAGTGAAATGAATCGGAATTCAGTCCGTTTTTTAAACTACAGTGGTAGCTCGGCCTTGGCTAACGAATTTTTCGGTTTGCAAACGTTAAAGTCATGAGAATTTAATCTTGGCATTCAAACTATTTTTCGGGATACACAAAGAGCACCACAATGAGTGATGTGTCGTTCTCCTAACAAGGAAATGAACGTAGCAGTGGAGGGCGGGGCGGTACTAAAACACAGAGCTGCAAAAAAAAAAAAAAATAGATTAAAGCCGCACGTGATTGGTCAAGAACGCAGCAGCGAGCGGGCGGTTTACAGACACACAGAGCTGCAAATAAAAAGAGATAGGCAGACGACAGAGAGACAGTGAGAAAATGGATAGAAAACACAGTGAAATTAGGACTTGTTTCAACTTTATTGATATTTCAAAGGCAGAGCGTAGACTGCAAGGTTAAACTATCCCATCACTTTATTATACAGTACAGTTTATTTCTTTCATAACAATACCATAGCACATTTATTATACATGAAATAAGGTCTATTTTGTGTCATTTTAAGGCTTAAAACATTAGAAAGTAGAAAATGATGTTTTATGGGGACCTGGGAACGGATTATTCTCATTTGAATGGCTTGCTATGGGAAATTAATTTTTGGGATACATACTTTTCACCTCACACACTCTGTCTGGGAACCAATTAAGTTCGTAAGCCAAGGTATCACTGTATATTTCTTATTTGTGCGAGGCGGCACGGGGAATGTCTTGTTAGCAATGGATGTGTCCATCCATTGGTTAGGTGGTTCAGGAAGGACTGTTTGTTCTCTTGGCCTTTGACTGTCTCGATCGGGTCTGCATGGAGGCGGCGCGTCAACCACATCCACTCGCATTGTGTGGAAAATGAGGCGTGTCTTTTCCCTTGATTGATCTTTCCGTAGCGATGACACGCCGCACGTTCCCAACCAGAATCTGAACGAGGAAAGCGTTCTGCGCATCATCGCCAACCTCACCGACGTCATCACGGAGGTTTTCCCAGGTGGGCGGGGCTTCGGGGGCCAGGGGGAAAGAAGCCTTTTTCCTGGGCGCTGGTGAACGTGACGTGACGTATGTTAGCCACCAAGGTGTACGCCGCCCTGGGTAACCACGACTACCACCCCAAGAGCCAGCTCCCGGGCGCTCCCAGCTACATGTACCAGCAAACGGCCAGATTGTGGAAGCACTGGCTGGCGCCGGCGTCACACCAAACATTCAACAAAGGTCGTCCTCTCCTGTCTTGCTCTTCCTCTCCTGCTTTGCAAAACGGCTTGAAACTCTCCACGGCCTCCCCCCCACCATGCATGTTGCCTGTTGTTGTTGTTGGAGTGCCAAGTGAATGGACTTGAGTTCAGGGCCGACTTTGAAAGGAATTGACAAGCTTTGCTCTTTTCGGTTTGAAAACAGACTTTGTCAAAATGGTCGCCATTCTGCAAGGTTTAATCAAGTCCCTTCTTGACCAAAAGTCATTTTCCTTATTTGACCTTTGACATATTTTAGACGGATTTTGTTCAAATTGCAATTTGATGTTTTGTTTTCCTTCATAAAAGTCAGAATATGAGGTGGAAGTCATTGAAATCCACTTCCTTTGTGAGAATAAGCCCGGAGTGAAATAGTGTCAGGATAAACATTTGTCAAAGTCACGGCAGAGAAGGGGAATGTATTTTGACAAAGTCGTAGCACTGGTGGTCTGTTTCTGGGCAACACATGTACTGTCCTGTATATAATAATAATACATTTGATTTCTAAGTGCCTTTCAAAACTGTCAAGGTCACTTTACAATCACAGGATCAGTTTTTCTGCTGGTGAGCAGCGGCAGCCACATGCGCCAGCGTTCACTCAACCCAGAACTCAAATAGATAGCCAATAATAATAATAATAATTGTAGTTCATCTTGTGTACTTGATATCTAATTTAAACCAGATACTTTTCTTACAGAGTGTTTTTTAGGTGTTCAAGTACCTGACCTGTGTATGCTTCCGCCTTGGTCAGTGTCCAAACTCTGACCAAGGCGGAAGTATACGCCAAAACATGTCAGGTAATTGAACACCTAAAAACACTGTCTGTAAGAAAAGAATCTGTTTTAAATGTAATAATAATACTATTTAATAATGATAATCATAAAAATACTACATTGTATTTATAAGCGCCTTTCAAAACTCTCAAGAGCATAGCTAATAGATAGCTAGTTAGATTTTGTATGGGTCCTGGAATTGGAGTGAAAATGACAACAACCCTGGCAGTGAATGAGTTAAGAATCCATTTTTGGGAGCGGTATGAACGCAGTCGTATTACAGTCGAGTCTCGTTATATCGATATTCTCGGGAGTCGGAAAAAATATCGATATAACCGGACTATCGATATATCCGATCCTGCGGCATG
This sequence comes from Hippocampus bargibanti, assembly GCF_051943395.1. NCBI lineage: Eukaryota > Metazoa > Chordata > Actinopteri > Syngnathiformes > Syngnathidae > Hippocampus > Hippocampus bargibanti. Next base: position 31,417,877 of record NC_142739.1, on the reverse strand, counting down.
TAAATTTTCTCCTTGCGTTCATAGAAATAGTATCGTAATAAGCAGTACTATCGATATAACCGATATCGATATAACGAGACTTTACTGTATGTCCGAAGGCGAGGATTTGAACATCCTTTTTTTTGTACGTCGTAACTGAGGAAGATGGCCGAGTCCATCGGGGTCTGCGACGTGACGCCAACTTCCAAATGCGCTTGCAGGTGGCTACTACACGGAAGCCCTCTTGAACCAAACAGGCTACAGGATGTTGGTGCTCAACACCAACCTCTACTACGACCGCAACCTGGCAACCCAGAACGACGAGGATCCCGCCGGCCAGTTGCGGTGGGCGGACGGTGTCCTCACCGAGGCGGCGAGCCACCAAGAGAAGGCAAAGAGCCAGCGAGCGCTTTGACCAATCACAGCTTTTCGATGCAATACCTCGGTTTACCAACCTCTTGTCTTACCAACTTTTCGCTTTACGAACGATAAATTGATGAACACTTTACCTTGGCATACAAACTATTTTTCGGGCTACACACGCAGCGCCACAATGAGCGAAAGAGCCTGTTCTCTTAACAAGGAAATGGCAGCCGAATTGTTTTTGTCCTCTATTCCTCACCCCCAGTTTTCGGTTAAAGCCACGTGATTGGTCAAGAACGCAGCAGTGAGGACCAGGGGGGTTAAACATTAAAGAGACAGGCAGACGACAGAGAGACAGTGACAAAATGGATAGAAAACTAATGAAATGTGGACTCGTTTCAGCTTTGATAGTTCAAAGGCAGAGTGTAGACTGCAAGGTTAAAATATCCCATCAATCAGACTCCACAAATAACCAGCACAAGCCAATCCTTACACTTGATGCAAAAAGTTATCACCTCAGCTAAACAGAACACAATGGAAGTGGAACTAGGTCAAATGACCGCTGAGAAAGCACGCAAACTTCACTCGGATATCGTCAAGAGGCCACCTGGAAGTTCGTCATCCATTGATGATTTCAAGGCTAGCCACGGATGGTTCGAGAACTCATAGATTCATAGTGTGATTGGTCATGGTGAGGCAGCCAGTTCTGACGATAAAGCTTACAAGGAATCACAGTTTACAAGAAGGCTACATTCATCATTAATTGCTTAATGCTAAGACTGTTAAGGGTGAGAAAATTAGAAAGTAGAAAATGATGTTTTACGGCACAGGTGTCAAAGTCGAGGCCCGCGGGCCAAATCCGGCCCGCCGCATCATTTTTTTCGGCCCGCGAAAGCAAATCAAACTTGTTAAATTCCATGATGATTGCTAAAATCTGAGCCAAAATTTCATATTTTTGGATGTCAACCACAATAAAAGTCATTATTCTTGACTTCAGATTTGAAAACGAATTATTCATTAATTTGCTGTGTGCTCCATATGTAATATTTGAAGGGATTTAAACATTCTAATGGGTTCCCCAAATTCATAACGGCCCTCGAGAGGAAACCATAACTACAATGTGGCCCGCGGCAAAAAAATGACTTTGACACCCCTGTTTTACGGGGACCTGTGAACGGATTATTCTCATTTGAATGGTTTACAATGGGAAATTAATGTTTGGGATACACACTTTTGGCCTTACACACTCTGCGCGGGAAGCAATGAAGTTGGTAAGCCAAGGTATGAGTGTCCGTTGCGGTCCGCGCCATGGCCGTCCTCACGGGCCGCTTTATACGCCCCGCAGGTGTACATCATGGGCCACGTGCCGCCGGGGATGTTTGAGAAGAAGAGGGGCAAGTCTTGGTACAGGCCGCGTTTCAACCAGCGCTACCTGGAGCTGATTGACAAGCACCACGCCGTCATCAAGGGACAATTCTTTGGCCACCACCACACCGACGCCTTCCGCATGTTCTACGACGCCAACGGTAACTGGAAGCCGAATGGCGCTTTTGCCTGTCCAAAGGCTGGTGATCTGATGTGGCGTCGCTCAGGAAAGCCCCCCCAAATCTGCGAGTATTCCCTCTCCCGAGACGAGGCTAGCGGCGCCGCATTTGCACGGAATGCCGCGCCACTTAGCCCTCCTCGGTCAGGGATAACAAAACTAGCTGGCTAGCTAGCTATCTATTTGATATCTAACTCCCTGGCCAGCTATCTAGCTAACTAGCTATTAGTTATGTAGCTATCTGGCCGGGGGCTCATTATCTATTGGCTAGCTAGCTTTCTATCTATTTGAGTTACTTCTGAGTTGAGTGAACACTGGCGCGTGTGGCTGCCGCTGCTCACCCACAGAAAAATTGATCCTGTGACTGCAAAGTGACTTTGAGAGTATCTACTTGCTAGCTAATAGCTATCTATTCACTGGCTAATGGCTATCTATTTGTTGGCTAATGGCAATCTATTTGCTGACTAATGGCTATCTATTTGCTAGCTAGCTAGCTTTCTATCTATTTATTATATCTATCTATCTAAAGTTGCACTGTGGCTTTATCTGCGCTCAAGTACACTTTGGAACCTGAACGTCACCAGGACGGACTTTAGCAAGGCCGAATTAGCGCCTGCGGCCGCAGATAAGTGTTATTGATGTGGAAAACAAAGGCCGCGCTCCGCGACGGCTCCGCCGTGCCAGCAGAAGACGCTTAGCCAACTTTGAGCATGTGGTCCTTTGCCGCAAGGACAAAAGCTTCCGTTGCCGGGGTTCAAATAAACCACGGCCCCCCCCCAAAAAAATGCACCTCTTCTTGAAAGAACGTGGGGTCCTTCTTCCCGCAGACGTTCCCATCAGCACCATGTTCCTCAGTCCGGGGGTGACGCCGTGGGAGACCACGCTCCCCGGAGTCAAGAACGGCGCCAACAACCCCGGCATCCGCATCTTTGAATACCACAAGGGGACACTTGCGGTGCAAGTATGTTTTGCGTCGGGGCGGGTTGCGGTTGTGCCGCTGACGCCCTTTTGCCCCCAGGACGCGGTGACGTACTACCTGAACCTGACGCGGGCCAACGCCGGGCGGGGGCGCTGGGAGAAGGAGTACCGTCTGACGGAGAGCTTCCAGGTGCTTGACGCCTCCCCGGCCTCCATGGACAGCGTCCTGCGGGGCATGGAGGCGGACGGCTGCCGCCTGCAGCGGTACTACCGCTTCAACTCGGTCAACTTTGACCTGAGCCAGTGCGACCCAGGTTGCCGCGCCGACCACGTGTGCGCCGCGCGCGAGGTCGACTATCGCAGGTACGAGCGCTGCCTGGCCGTCGAGGCGGCGGCGGCGGGTCGTCTCGGGGGAGGCCCGCTCGCCGCGGCGGGCCTGGCCGCCGGCGCGGCGCTTCTCGTTGCTCTGCGCTAGTCGCAACGCTGCTTCGGCCAATGGCGCTCACTTCAAACGCGGGCGCCGCGATCCCACGGAGCAGCAATGGCGATTTGGAATAACGGAACAAACTACAGTCATACCTTGGCTTACAAACTTAATTGGTTCCCAGACAGAGTGTGTAAGGCCAAACGTGTGTATCCCAAACATTAAGTTCCCATAGGAAACCATTAAAATGAGAATAATCCGTTCCCAGATCGCCATAAAACATAATTTTCTACTTTCTAATTTTCTGAGCCTTAAAACTACACAACATAGACCTTATTTTATGTGTAATGAATGTGCTACGGTATTGTAATTAAAGAAATAAACTACTTAATAATAAAGTCGTTTTATTTACCTTTGTTATGGTCGTTGATGGCTTAATGGGATGGAGTGGCCGCTTTCATCAGCATGAAACACTTGATGAGGAACGTAGCCGCCTTCTTTCACCGTCTTGAGGAATTATTCCTTGTACGCTTTTGCAGCTTTATGGTCAGAAGTGGCTGCCTCACCATGACGAATGTCACTATGAATCCCTGTACGACGCTTCAAGTTCTCGAACCATCCGTGGCTAGCCTTGCACGGTGCCACAAAAGCTCATTGACTGGCAGACCATGTGCAAAAAATGTGTCCACTCCAGTGCCAGGGTTTTGTCATTGCCACTGGAATTCAAGGAGCCACAGAACAGTGACGTTTATAATAATAATCATAATCATAATCAATTTCATTTCCAAGCGCCTTTCAAAACTCTCAAGGTCACTTTACAGTCACAGGATCAGTTTTGCTGTGGGTGAGCAGCAGCAATCAATTGCCCATGAGAATACGACGTTCATGTAGGTCGTGCACTGCACAAATCTGGTCCTTGCAGAAAAAAAAACGGGATGAACAAAGACTTTAAAGAGTTTGTCAAATCTCTTTACGTATTTGTAAAATCGTGGTCGTCAAATGTCCCGGGGAAGTGACACGCTGATGTCTCGCAGAGCTCGATCGTGGAAACTCCGTCCGATGCTGAGCGGGTCTCTGGGAGTTGCGTGTGTCTCTGCGTCTGAGATATTCTCTGCTGCTGTCCGGCGACGGCTGGCCTTTTATACTGTCCAAGCGTGGGAAAAGTGTCAGGCCGAGATTCCCCTCAAAGCCGCGGTGCGCACCTGTGCCGCCACTCACTCACTTCACTCCAAACAAACCTTGAAAAGTTTCATTTGATGATTGCCGCCCAACAAATATTGATCAAAGTGTTTCCATCAGAGGAAACCAAACTGCAACTTTTACAATTAGAGCCAAAATCTAAGTAGTAACTATGGGCATCAATATTTTTGCATGTGCTAAGTTTCAGTTTACTTGTAAAAAAACAAACATTGATTCACTTGATAGTTGTGTACCCTTTGCTGTCGATTTGTCACAAAGGAAATCCATAGTTGTATCTTTATGTTTAAAGCCTAAATCATGATAGGGTACGTCAACATTCAATATAGCATGAGAAACCGTTGACTTTCTTCTTTCAATAGAAACAAGCAGAATGCAATATTTCACATCAACTTGTGGTAGTGCTCACCATTAACGTGAATGGTTTTCCGTTCTTCGTGATTGGTAAAAATCCGTCCAAACGATCAGAATGAAAGTCACCTTGCCGGGTGCTTAGGCGAAGCGACTGCTAGCTAGCCTGCGCACGGCTCATTAGCTTGCAGGCTTGCTTTCTGCTGTCTCTCGCAGAAGTATATTGATGCTAACGTTAGCATGGGGCTTGTCATCGTGCGACTGACATTCGACTGTTTCATCCTTGGGATCGTTTCATTGCAAATTAGAATTGCGTCACAACTTTTTCTCTCCACAAAGGCGAACCCTTCAACCTGAAGTGTGCGATACTCGTCGGGCTTATCCAAAAGGGGGCGTTTACCTGTTAGGACTGAACGGCACCTTGTCAGTGTCATCCAATCAAAATTGCACTTTTTGCCAACTGCCGCCCAGACATCGGACTCTCTTTTGAGGTTGATGCTTTATTGAGTCAACAAATGAAAGGTCGCGACCTGTCCCTTGATGTGGTGTAGTGATGGGAATTACGGCTCTTATTAGAGAGTCGTTTATTTTGCTCGGCTCACTTAAAAGATCTGACTCTTTCGGCTCCCACATGATTCCTCAGTTTTTTTTTTGTTGTTGTTGTTGCTTAAATAAATTTACTCCCAAAAATATACAACACAGTATATCATTTTTAAAATGTATATGAATTTATTTATATTCCTGTGAGTGTGTCTTCTACCACGGATTTTGACCAATCACGTGCGACTTTAACCAAAGGGTTGCAGAATTGGCTCCTAGAAGCGGCTCCCTATGAAGAGCCGATTCCAGTCGTTCAATTGAAAGAGACGGCTCTAACAGCCGGTTCGTTCGCGAACGACACATCCCTAATGTGGCGAAAGCTGGCAAGAAATGTCACCCGCTTTCGGGCGTGGCCGACGCCCCCAAGTCGGCCTTCGCCGGGGGGCCTCCTCACGTGATCAGGAACTGCTTGGCGGCGGCGAAGGGCTGCGCGGCGGCGTCCAGGGCTCGGCGGAAGTCGCTCAGAGGCACCTCGGCGCAGGGGGGGGCGCTCAGCTCACCCCGCCGGAGGAGGGAGCACAGCTCGGACAACATGGCCGCCACCTCTCCTGCACTCACAAAGCAACCGGATTGGCGGCACAAAATCCATTCCAGAGTCGGCGTTCCACTTGCCAGCCTAACGAACCTCCGGGTTGAGTGTTTATTAGCTAACTCTTAGCTAGCTTTCTATCTATTTGAGTTACTTCCGGCTGGAGTGATTATTAGCTACCTAGCTTTCTATCTATTTGACTTACTTCCAGGTTGAGTGATTATATCTATCACATTAGAAGCTGTTCTCTCCACAAAGGCGAATCCTTCGGTCTATTCAAGTTGATCTTTTTCAACTCGTCTGCTTATTCAAAAAGGGGGCGTTTACCTGTTTTGACACCGAATCGGGATCATCCAATCAAAATGGCGCATTTCGCCAACCGGCATCAGTATCATCCAATCAAAATTGTGATTTCCGCCAACACAAACAGGAAATGAAGAGCGAAAAAGCCAGAACCCAGATTGAGTTTGATCTGCCGATTTTGGCCTGAAAAAGTGGGCAATCCGCCGATTGCGCCGATTGGGCGTCAACTTGTCGTCCGTGTGTCTAAGGCGGTGGGCCGCCAACTCACCGTGGGAGCGCTCTCTCTTCCAGCGCGTCACCCAGAAGCCGAACGCCTTCACGTCCTTGAAAATCAGGGCGCTCTGCCAAGGAGAGCAAGTCGTGAGCGACCAGGCGCGGCCGGCAAAAGCGGGCGAGTGGCGGGCGAGACGCCGGCGTACCGCGGGGACGGTCACGGGCTGTTTGGACATTCCGCCGTACGTCACCAGGGAGCCTCCCGCCCTGCCGCAAAGACGCCCGCTTGCGTTACGACGCCACCCCATTTGTGCGCTGGCTACACCCGGCCGGGCGACGCGCTCACCGGAGATGACGCAGCAGCTCGGTGGCGCTCTTTCCTCCCACGCCGTTCAGGGCCAGTTTGGGCTTTGGGCACGTCTGAAGAAAAAAAAAGACAAAAACATGTGTTTTAAAAAGGTGACTTTAGACGAGGACGCGAGCGTCCGCCCTTCAACGGATGGCCAGTTAGCGCCTGTCGTTCCACGTCCACGCGTCTTCACAAAGGACGCCGTGTGCCAGCGCAAGGAAATCGGCGACAAAGGAAAGATTGCAAAGAAGAAGAAGAATCACAATCCATTTCATTTCTAAGCGCCTTTCAAAACTCTCAAGCTCACTTTACAATCGCATCATCGGTTTTTCTGCGGGTGAGCAGCGGCAGCCAGACGAGCCAGCGTTCACTCAACCCCAAAGTAACTCAAATAGATAGCAAATACGATTCCTGACTTGAGAATACAAACGGAGTGAGAAAGCGAGATTGCTATGAGAACACATATAAGAGCAAATCTTTCTTTTCTCAGACTAATTCTTCATGAACTCATTGATTGCCTGCCTGGCAATGTGCTGAAATGTGTCGATTCCAGTGCCAGGGTTTTTGTCATTGTCGCTTGAAGTCCAGGACCCACGGAATATTGCCTTTTAGGACCACGTCAACATTCAACGCCAAGACTCTCTTCTTTGAATGGAAAAAAAGAGTTAGAGTTAAGAGTTAAACGGAAAAAAAACTAAAGTGGAATGGTGAGAAAATGGATAGAAAACAGTGACATTTGGACTCGTTTTAACTTTAATGAGAGTTCAAAGGCAGAGTGTAGACTGCAAGGTTAAAATGTCCCATCAGTCAGGCAATTTGAATATCCCAGGGAACCAGCTATTAATCACGTTTCTAGTGTCTGCCTGCATCTATTAGATAGCTAGCTAGCTAATGTTTTCTAAGTTTATGTGTGTGGGTAGCTGCATTGATGAGTTATCTATTAGCTATCTAGCGAGATATCCATGAGTTATCTATTAGCTAGCTAACTTTCTACCTATTTAAGTTATTCAACTATCTAGATATCTATGAGTTCGCTATTAGCTAGCTAGCTAACTTTCTATCTATTTGATTTACTTAAAGGCTGACCCAAGTTGAAATAGTCGACATTTGAAGCGAGCGACAAGTCGCTGAACCGAGTGGCATTTCAAAGGATTGAAGTTTCACTCCAAGGCAGTTGAACTTTTTGGATGGAGGGAAAAAAAAACAAAACAGATCCAACAGGGATTTGGCCATTTTGGATTTGGCCTGCTAATTTCAGGCTATTGCAGAGCCCAAACATTGACAAACTACAAAGACATGGGCCAAGTTGCTTTTTTTCTCTCGCCGACGGCCATTTTGGCCCTAACGACTTATTGAGCAACAGAGCTATCTAATGGCTAGCTAGCTAGCTAGCTTTTCATTTATTTGAGTTATTCCGTGTTGAGTGAACTCTGGCACGTGTGACTGCCGCTGCTCACCCACAGAAAAACTGATCCACTGACTGTAAAGTGACCTTGAAAGTTTTGAAAGGCGCTTGCAAATTAAATGGATATATGGATCTGGAGTTATGTGAGCTTGAAATGAGGGAGGCTGTCCAAAATACAATCCAATCCATACATATTGATGTATCTCGCGCTTTAACAAGAGCCGAAGCTGGAACAAAGCGCTAACGTGGACCAAATGGAAATGCTGCCCCCTCGGGGGAGGCAAGAACGCCGCCAGAGGTCTGACCAGCGCTTGATCGGAAAGAAAATTTGGGGACTGGCGCTCCACGTCATGCTTTTCAATTGGGGACCGAATGTCAGTGAATGAGTTGCAAATTCTTGGAACAATTGAGAAATTGCGGCAACATCTGCACGAGCGCCACGAAAGACTGAAAACGGTCGAGTGCCAATTGTTGTTTTGTCTGCGTGTGAGTTGCAGGCGGGCAGACCAGGACGAGGCCCGGCTCCGCCAGCGCCCCGACGAGTCCGAGCGCACCCACCTGGAAGAGTTCCTCCGAGCCGGGGCGGCGCAGCTCCTCCTCTTTGATCACGTGACTGGCGCCCAGGGCCTTCAGGTCGTCGCTGATCTGGACGAACTGCGGCCTTCGGAGGGAGGGAAAGAACGAAAGAAAGGGTGGGGCGCGAGCGGCGCTAAGCCCGGGCGGGAGGCGGGAAGTACCTGTCTCGGAGCACGTTGATGGTCTTGAGTCCCCTGGCCGCTGCAATTTGGATGACCGCCCGGCCCACGCCGCTGTTGGCGGCGTTCTGGATCAGCGAATCGCCTGCGCGGCGGCGGCAGAGAAAGCCTCGTGGGCTCAAAGTGTGGCCGGCGAGCGCGGTGGCTCGGCGGCGCCCCCTACCCGGCTCCAGGTGCACAAAGTCGGCCAGCATCCTGAGGGCGGTGCAGGGGTTGACCCCCAGGGTGGCGGCGGCCAACAGCGGGATGTCCCGAGGCACCGCCATCACGTCGGCTTCGCGGACGACGGCCGCCGTCCTCCACGTGCCTGCGGTTCACACGGGCCGCAAAGGGGGGGGGGGGGGGGGGGGGGGGTCGCTCACGCGCTCTCCGGACACTTCCCCGAGGCGGCCATCTTGCCATTTACCCAAGCCGGCGTCTCTGGGGATGACCCAGTCTCCGATTTGGAGGGTCGTGACCTGGCCGCCCACCTCCGCCACCTGGGCCACCCCCTCGTTGCCGCCAACGGCCGGCAGCTCGGGCAGGATGGCGTAGGTTCCTAAACAGCCACATTGACAAGAGTTGATCTGGCTCTCTCCTTATCGCCCACGAATGATCTTATCAGATCATGAGCTGCGTGGGGACGAGCTGGCCAGGAACTAGCTTGACGTGAACAGCAACAAGTGAGAGCGCCATATGTGTGGATTTTGTCGCTTTGTGTTTTGGACAGCCGCCCTCATTTCAAACTCCTTCCCTTATCATTCAGCAAGAAAGTCTTTTTCTGATGAAAGAAGACAGTCAAAGGTTTCTATCGCTGCGTTAAGTGTTGATGTTGTCCTAAAAGTCAATATTCTGAGGGTCCTGCAATTGGAGAGACAATGACACAAACCCTGGCGCCGGAGGAGTGCGCACATTTTTGCACTTTGTCTGCCACTCAATGAGTTCACGTCGGTCGGACACTGTGGACAAAGGCTTGAACACGGGAAGGTTGCCTTTTACTGCCGGCAGGGGACGCAGCCATTCAAGACAGACGGCCAAATTCTGCAGCCCTCTGCCAAGCTATTTATAGAGCGTCAATGCAAATTGAAGTCACACGTTAGTTAACCATAGTTTTCTTGATTGGAATACCACACCCCCGGATGTCCCGAGCACCAAGAGTGATAAACAATGAAGCATAGACATTTGAATGGCTTGTCTTTCTCTGAACCGATGGATTTGTAACCCGGCTAATGAGCTCTTCCTGTGAGGGAGTTTCAAGTCCTAAATTCTGTGCAAGGAAGGAGTTAACCGAGTATGAAATTCTGTCCCAGGTTCGGTCTCCTAGATGAAGATGACAGGTTAACAGGCTGTGTCTGATTGTGTCCAGGTTTCTCTGTGCTTCAATTGTCTATTCTAGTCACACGCGTTCACTAAGCATACAACAACATGAAACTTTGAAATATGATCACTTGTCTTCTGTCTAATCTCGATCATTTAATGACCTGACCGTACACAGTTTTACAATTACAGATTGAAGTCTTCTTCTTTTCCTTTGGGCTTTTCCCTTCAAGGCTCGCCACCAACCCAAACACAAAATGGTCATCGGCGCAGCAGCAGCATTCAAACTAAACAAAACGATACTCACCATTTGATGACAACGCTCTGATCTTACCGTGAAATGGGGAGCGTCTTTCCCGCCATTTCATCACAGCTTCAAAGTCCTTTGACAAATACATGTCATCCTGTCGTCTTTGTCTCAAATGGGCAAAGCATAATCCCAGTCGACGACATATTTCAATGATGCAGCTACCCACACACATAAACGTGGAAAAAAAATTGCCAGAGGGTGAGGGCAGAAAAAAAAAACCTTTGCAGTTTTTCATTTATGGCCGTCGTCTTGGGCCGCTTAAGCCGTGATAGGTGAGGGATGACTATTTATTCTAGGATTGCTGTACATCTGTCCCGATAAAGAAAGGTCGCTGTTATTTGACCCCAAAATGGGTCTATTTGCTGCGTTTGTGCCATAGGGCCATGTCTGGTGAAAAGATTGCTTTGGATCCACCCGGTGTCGGGTGGCTTCGCGTCATCGAGGTGAGGGGTTTCATTAACTCCAGTGGATCTGCGCTCCTACCAAAAGATTCTTGTGCTTTGATTCATTGTTACCTTGGATCATGTTGATGTCAGACGGGTTGATGGGAGCGGCCAGGATTTTCACCAGAACATCTTTTGGGCCCACCGGGCCGAGATCCACAGTCTTCAACCTGATTAGGAACAAAGGCATCACAATCTCCTCAATGGATCGGACTGGGAAAGCGCTGGCTTTCCTCCAATTGTCGATGGTTCCAAACAGGTGGCACGCTGGCTATTAGTGATGGCAATTGCGGTTCTTTTGGCTCCTCAGTTTTTTTTTTGCTAAAATTAATTAAATACCAAAAAGCATGTAAAATTATATGAAACCGGATCTTTTTAGTGAGTCGAGCCAAAACAACCGGAAGTCCCGTCACTAGGAGCCGTGGCTGTTAAAAAGTGTAAAAGTAGCAAAACAATGGAGTCGACTTGAGCGTTTTTCTTTGGTCTCGGGCATTCCATATCCATTGGAAGACAATCGACATGGTAAGAATGGCAGACTTGAAAGGGGCTTTTCCACACAAGCCTTACCGAACCACACGGGAAGGATCTCCGTGGCTGGCGTACACGAGCGCTTCGCAGCGGCTCAGTCGGCGAATGTTCCGCGCCCGAGTTGCTCCTCGGAGCGCGGCGGCCAAACACCTTCTGCCATAAAGCCACATGTTCGCGCAACGAAACGCTGCCAAGTGGCGGCCACCCTGTCACGGGATTTTAACACACACCGAAATTTGAAAACAATACGTGACGAGGCTCAAGTCGGGCCGGCTTCACCGACAGGAGGCGGCCATGTTGAAATGGAGAGAAAAAGAAGCGCAACAAACGACAGCGCCGCCGAGTGGACGGGCGGGGGCCATGTTGAAACGGAGTGAAAAAGAAGTGAAAAAAAAAAAAAAAACACACACTGCCGCCAGGTGGACGGGAAGCGGCCATGTTGAAATGGAGTGAAAAAGAAGCCAAAGCACAGCGTCGCCAAGCGGACGCGGGACGGGGTGGCCATGTTGAAATGGAGTGGCAAAAAAGCCAACAAACCACAGCGCCACAAAGTGGACGAGGGGCGTCCATTTGCCCCGTTTGGTTTGTAGATTTCTGCCAGAAGTATCTTCTGAAACTTCTTCTGACACGGAAAGCAAAAGCCGATTCAACTTGTCCAGGGTTGCGTGGTCATCAGTTGACTTTGAGAACTTTGACAACAAGCCGCAATTATCTTCAGACAGCGTTTTGATGAGTCGCCATTTTGGATGGAATGCTTGAATTGTCATTTTGTGCGCCGCTGCTGCAGAACACCACCAGGCCCAAGTATGAACATATTTATTAAGAAATGGAGCGTGACCTTTACCAGTTGTCAACATTACACACCGCTCATCTTAGATACACAAAAAAAGAACAAGCCTGAGATCAAAATCATTGTTTCCATGCAGAAAATGTCGAATTACATTCATCAGTAATAAATGCACATTTTTTTTTTGTTTACCCCTTTTTAGGGGGGTTAAATTGATAAGATACATCGCAAAAAAAAAAACAATAATAAATGGCTGATGGTCACAAACAAGAGTTACCCTGAGAATTTCAAAGCTCATCCAAAGGAAAGGGGACTTTATTTTTCCCCTGATCAACACGTTTACAATCACAGCAGACGACACACAAGTCACTTTGGAAATCAATGTGTAAATTCCTTCCCCATCGGCACCTGACTTTCACCCGTAGCGCTGATAGTGGCAAACACTTTGACTAGTCAAGCGCCAGTTGCTATCCTTTCATTTACAATTGTCAACTCCATCCATCCATCCATCCATCCATCGCCCGTCTAAAAAGCACCACGGGGGAAAACATGACAAAAAAAGCATCATGTCAAGTGGCGCCTGGACAATATTTGGCATGCACTTGAAGACTCCTTTTTAGGCCCATTGCAATTATTACCTGAGTTATGAAGATGGGCCTACTTTTTCCTGAGGTGAGCCTACAAGCGCATATTCAGAAGAAAAAAAATCTATATACAGTATCTCTATGCGTATATTCTTTTGTGTGTAATGCATCCTCCGCATTCTTCGTGGACGTCGTGTTGGTTTTGGCCTAAGAGGAAGCAGAATAGAAGGATAAAAAAATCGTAGAGTCAATCGCCTCCCCGTACGTGACGTTACGGGGTATGTTATTAATGGCCGCTAAGATGAAGAGGCCATCATGGAAAATGAAGGAAAATTCATCCATGAGTTCATTTGACTTGACTTGAACGATGGAGATTGTTTTTTGGATGTTGTCTTTGGGTCGCGCTCTCTCATACGCGTGCGCGAAGAATGTGTCCACTTTTTGACACGGTGCCTCAATGGAGTGGAAGGCTCGGCGCGCTTTTTCTTGGCTGCGGATCAATGTGGGATGGCTTTGACTGGATTGACTTTGGAACGAAATGTGCCGCACCTCGCTACGTTCTAATTCACGAGAGACATTTGTGAGAAGACGGCGCTCACCTTTGACATTTGGCTCAGGCAATACAAAAGAGATCAAACTCCACGGGCCGCACTTGATCATCAATAGATGGCGGACGTCCACATTTAGGAACGTTGCCGGGGAGCTATTTTGAGGAGGTGGGTGACCTCCGATCCAGTCAACTGAACGGCCAACGTACTGAGCGCTAATCAAAGGACGCAGATGGAGTCCGTCGGGTGTTGGAAGGCCCACACGAAAATAAATAAGGTTTCTCTCAGACAAAAAAAACAAGAATTCTTCCTGAGGAGGCGTTGTTTCAACCTGATGTCCATCAAGAGGCCACACCCCCCTTGGCTCCAAGCACTTGGATTGGCCTCTGCGCTAACCACTCTGCCCACCCCACAAAATAAAATGAGAAAAAAACTGGTAAAAACATAACCACTCAAACAAACACAGTAAAATAAACAAATAAAAATCCAAAAAAATAACCACTCGAAAAAAACACAGAAAAATAAACTAATACAGAAAAAAACGGAAAAAAATACAGAAAAAAAACAGAAAAATAAACAAAAAACAGAAAAAATACAGAAAAAAAAACACAAAAATAACGACCCAGAAAAAACAACCACTCTGCCCCCCACCCTAAAAAAAAAAAAAAAAGAAAACAATAAAAAACACAGAAAAAAAAACGAAAAAAACAGAAAGAAATAACCAGCCAAAAAAAACAACAGAAAATAAACAAAAAAAACCAGAAAAAACACGGAAAAATAGAAAAAAAACACAGATAAAAAACGAAAAAATAACCACCCAGAAAAACAACCACTCTGCCCCCCAAAATAAAAGAAGAAAAAAAACACAGAAAAATAAAATGAAAAAAAAACAGGGAAAAAAAAACAAAAACAGCAAAAAATAAACCACTCTGCCCAACCCCCAAAATAGAAGAAGAAAAAACCCCCCACCTCTGTGGGGCCTCTCCCTAATAGGAGGGCTCCTGAGGCGGCGGCGTGGAAGCACGTGCGCTCTTGTCGTGGCGGTGGTGGTGGTCCTTGGAGAGGTGGTCGGCTTTCCCCTGAGAAGCGTCGGAGCTGTGCTGCGCTTTGAGGGGACAAGCGGCCACCATGTGCTGGACGCTCTGGCAGAAGTGGCACTTTTTGGGCTGCGGCGGCAACTTGCACTCCTTGGCGTGGTGGTCCGGACCGCCGCAGTTGTAGCACCTGCGACAACAACAACAACAACAAGCGTTGATTGGCCTTCACTTTGGGGGCCAGTGGAAAAAAAAAGGCCCTGCCTCCGAATCAAGCCGTGGCGCTAAATCGTCAAAGCTTCCACAACGCTGCAATGGCAAAAAGAGCTTTTTCTGACAAGTGCAGTCCCAGCCGGGTTTTTTGCCATTGTCACTCCAATTCCAAGACCTACAGAAGATTGACTTTTAGGACGACGTCAACTTTCAAAAGAGCGTAAGAAACCTTTTGGCTCTCATCCCAAGTCTGGAGTTATCTGAGCCTGAAATGGGGGTGGCTGTCCAGACTACAATTCATCCGTATGAGCTGCTCTAGCGCTTCAACAACAGCTGAAGCTGGAACATGGAAAAAATGGCAATGTTGCCCCCTTGTGGAAAGGAGGTCATGGCCACCGCTTCATCGGCACCCAAGCATGAAAAAACCTCCCAAAATTGGGGAATGGCGCTCGATGTCCTATTTTCAATTCCCAAATATGAGTGTATCTGGTTGCAATGCTCAAGTAGGTCCAGTCAAATTGCCAATCCAAATGGCAACATTGACAAGGATTGCCAACTACTTGCACTTGTCGATGCAAAGTGGACAAGACGCCCAATGAATGCTCTCCATTGGACAGCAAATGGAGTCCGTCCGTCCGTCCGGTCACTTGGTACCAGCGGCGTGGGGGGCGGAGGGCGTTTCCCCGTCAACCTCGGCCCCGCCTTTTTGCCACTCCAACGGCGGCAACAAATGAGGCGCCGGCGCTTTTGCGACGCGGACCGCTCGGGGCACCGCCCTCCGTCAGGGGAAGTTGTCTTTTGTCGGCGGGGGCGCCGGCGATGACCTCTGACCGCTGACCCCTACCCAGCGCCAGGGTTCCCATGGCAACGCTGACCTTTCACCCGCTTGCCTTGCCTCTTCCATCTGTTATCAATTAAACGGACGTCGTGGAAGAAAAGGTGAAATGAGCGGAGCCCGGACCTAACGCCCCAAACAAGGCGATACCCGTTTTGTTTTGTTTTTTGGCGAGGGAGGGGGGGGGGGGGGGTCGTCTGGTTAGGCAGTCAACAAAAATAGGAAAGAAACAGACTCAAGCAACGAAATGACTGCATCGCAAACATCAGGCCAGAGCGGCGAAGGATCCAAACATAACTTGTCAAGGGATTTGTGGGGGGGTCGGAGGTCGGGGGTCGGACGGGGAGCGTCTTGAAGCACACAAGGCCTCCGAGGCTCTCCGAGGCCGTAATGATGTGCACTCTCGCAGCCACGACTTGCTGGCCCTAATGCTAAATGACAGCGGGGTGAAGGTGATACACCTCCCCCCCCCCCCCCCCCGGGAGCCCCGCCCACCAATGGAAAATACAAAACCTGACCCACATACACCCGATGGAGGCGTCGCTTCGCTAACCGCCAGGGTGGCAGCAAACATCCTCCACGCTCGCTCGCCACGTTGGCTTGTCTCCGCACCGCCAGAAAGAAACATTGACGGCGTCGCCCGTGCAGGCCATTTTGTGGTCTCAGTCGCGAAGAAAAAGTCGGGCAGAAAAACAAGGACACGCCCGGTGGCTTTTCCTTGCAAAAGCTTGCTAGCCGCTCATGCTAAAGACCCTCACGGGATCTCCTTGCCAAGAACCCTGGCACTCCAGTTCCCATCTATTTGCTATCGGCTAGCTATATGGCTATATAGCTGGCTATCTATTGGCTGGCTAGCTATCTATTAGCTGTCAGCTAGCTAATTTTCTATCTATTTGAGTTATTCCGGGGTTGAGTGAACGCCGGCTGCCGCTGCTCACCCACAGAAAACCTGATCCTGTGACAGTAAAGTGACTTTGAGAGTTTTGAAAGGCGCTTAGAAATCAAATGTATTCTGATGATTATAAGAAAGAACGTGAGGCGGCGGCGGCGCCGTCTCTCAAATGGGTGCCGCGTTCACACGTCTGCGGTCAAAGGCAAAGAAAATGGCGGCGGGGGGTGCGCATGCTTCAAACTGCTATCGATCCAGCTCACAAGGCAAACGGCTCCCCGCGTGGCAGAGGAAGTGCCTTGGCTCGCCACTTCCTTTCCGACGCCGTCGCCAAACGGCGCGCGTACGTTTGTGGATGATGCCGCCAGCTCCCGTGTTTGTTTTTCCACTTCTTCCTTTCCTTTGGCTTCTTCGCTGCTGTCAAATGTCCATTTCTCAGCCGTGAGACGAATCGAGGCTCATCCGATCCCATGACCTTTTTCAGTCACAACAAACAAGGGCGTGGACGATCCTACTGGACCCTCAGCACCCTGCCCACTACATTTTTTCAGCAGAAAATCCTACTGGACCCTTTCCACACTGCCCACCACCTTTTCCATTGGACAATCCGACTGCACCCTCCGCACCCTGCCCACCACCATTTCCAACAAGTCCCCTCAGGCAGGCGCTACTTGCACCAAATAGCACCGGCAGACGTTTCAACAGTTTCTTCCCCCGTCGGTCGCCGTGACTTCTCAAAACGGTAAGCCAATAGCGATGTGTCGTTTGTGAACGAATCAGCTCTTATAGTGAACGACTGGAGCCGACGACTCTTAATAGGGAGCCGTACAGATAAAAAAATGATTATTGTATTTTTTTTACAGAAGAAATTCGTTTTTCATGTACATTATTTTTGGGATGAAATTATTTTAATTAAAAAAAAATGAGGAGCCACTACGGTCGCCGGAATTTCCATCACTGTAACCCAAAAAGAAGTGGCTATAGTGCCTCCATTTTTTGGATGAGACTAGTGCAGACAAATTCCTTGCGTGTTGGACATACTTGGCAATCAAGATGATTGTGATTCTGAAAAGGGAAGTCGTCTAAGCAAGCGCCATCTTGCGACGAGCGCCAGGTGATAACGCCAAGCCGAAGCCGCGCGAGGTTGCTCACCGGTCTCCTTTGGAGCGGCGCTTGGGGACTTTCTTGCCTTTGGGCCTGCGCTCGCTGCCCAGGCAGTGGACGCCGGCGGGGCCGGTGACCCGCTGGGACTCCAGCCCCTTGGAGGACTTTTTGAAGGTGAACTCCACGGCTTCGCCTTCCTTCAGGCTGCGGAAGCCGTCCATGTGCAACTTGCTCTGGGGAAACAAACCAGGAAGGAAGCCAAAGAGTTAGCAGCAAAGGGCCGGCGCCAATTTGACAAACTCGCCTTCCGTCGATTTGGGATTATATCAGTGTCTGAAATAACGACTGCCCGTACGCCCGGACGCCCGGGGTGTGCAACTTTTACGGCGGGCGTACAACTTACAAAACGCCTTCGCCCGGGTGGCCGACAACTTTTTGGAGAAAAAAAAACAAACAAACAAAAAAAGACAAATATATATATATATATATATATATATATTTTTTCTCATCAAAAGTTTGTTTTTTTTCAATAAAGCAAACGTTTGAACAAAGATTTTGAAAATCGGAATAAATTATTCCGATTTCAAAATCTTTCGGTTTGGAAATGTTGGAATTTCGGTTCGTTTGGCAATTTGCATACTTGGCACGGCAGCCAATCAGAAGCCTGCTTCCAGACTTTCCCCAGCGTTATAAGGTGGTGCATTTGCATCTCGTTTTCCAAAGTAGATGCGCAGAAGCTCAGCCCCAGAAGAAAGATTCCAAAGAAGCTAGCAACACTGATGACGCTACAAAAGGTAAAGGAACATTATCCCGAGACTGGAAAGCATCCTTGAGAGTTTTGAAAGGGGCTTAGAAATTAAATGGATTATTATTATGATTAAAAGCATGGCGGAAAGAGGAGTTGACGCGGCTTGTAGCACGCGACGCAACGCAAACATTTCATCTGTGCCGCCTGTCATGCATATCAGCATATTTGACAAGAAAGCTAACTTTGACTTTGACTGCATTGTGCAACATGCCCAACGGTGTGTGGACAAACCACAACTGGAGCAAAATCATCAGCGAGGGAGATTTAGCATCAATTAAGCCACGGAGCATTTGCGCCATTA
Source organism: Hippocampus bargibanti (assembly GCF_051943395.1). Lineage (NCBI taxonomy): Eukaryota > Metazoa > Chordata > Actinopteri > Syngnathiformes > Syngnathidae > Hippocampus > Hippocampus bargibanti. The sequence continues at coordinate 31,399,268 of NC_142739.1, read as the reverse complement.
TACATCCTTTAAAAAAATTTGTAATACTTTGCAATAATGTTTTTTATTGGTTTGCGATTAGTCTTCTTATTGTGTTTTAAGTTGTAGAAATGGGGCAGGCAACTTTATGGCCGGGCAGGCAACTTTTCAGAGTTGTCTGCCCCGGCGTACGCTAACTTTTTCGTCTGGAGTTTCAGACGCTGATCGTATTTTTTTTCTCGCGTCAACGTGACAAAATTCAAGCGGAATGCAAACGAATGCGCAAATGTCCACTTTTCACAAGCGGCGAACGGCGTCTGCATGAGGCGCGAGCGCCAAATGCGAGAGTCGAGGCAGGCCGTCTTGTTCATAGGAGGCTACAAAGGCAGCAGCGCCGATAGCGCCGACGCGGACAAGAGCCGCAGTCCTCAAAGAGTCTCTCCTGTCCCGCAAAACATGACCCAAGCGGCTCCACCATCAAAAACCAGAACTTTCAGGCTGGCGTACGCAAGTAAGAAACTTTGTGAGGTGGCCAAGATGCTGCTCCAAAGGTCAGTCAATTCAGTTCCGAGCCGAGCCTTTTTGCAGCCTGCGAAACACCAAAATGAGAAAAAACATGGCCAGAGGTCCGGCCAGCGCTCTATCAGCACCCAAGCATGAAAAGAAAAACAAACCAAACCCGAACCAATTGGGGAATGGCGCTTTCTGTCATCTTTTCCATTCCCGAATCAAGAGAGGAATGGCAGTGAATGAGCGTGATGACGTCCTTCTCCCCCATGCAACATATCCTCAAAGATGTTGCTTCACACACAAAATCAAGCCCAAATAATTCCCAATGGTCAAGCCCATGTGGGTAACCTTCAACCCCTCACCGACTCGCTCTGGGGATGGAGGAGCAGCATTCCACACGGCAGCCCCCCACTCCGCTAACACACTCACCACTGCTCACATCTAAAGCGCAGGACGCAAAGGGGGGCTGGGAAGGAGGCTGGGGGCTGGGGGAAGGGCTGGGGGGGTCTAGGCGCGAGGCTTGCTGATCAGGATGACATTCCTCGCATGGTTGTTGGGCACAAAGACGAACAAGATTAAAAGTTTTGGGGTGGGGGAAGTGTTGGCCTGACTGATGTCTTCCTTTGATAGCCCCCCGCCCGCCCCTCCCCCACGCGGAAGCCTGCCACAACTTGATTTGCCATTTCATTTCAGGGTTTGTGTAACGACGCGTGCCGAGAGAGGGAGAAAGGGGGGCTTAAAGGCGTGGCGGGGGTCCGATGGACTCTCTGAATTAATCAAATGACAATGAAAAAAAAAAAAAAAAACAAGGGGGGGGGGGGGGCTCTGAAGCTTAAATGGGCCGTCATTAAACAAAAACACAAGTCAGCCTCAATTGGAGGGAGCCCCGAGATGCGCCATGAGAAGAGGGGCCGGCCGACATCACAACATTCGCATCCTTTGGAACTTGAGCAGCTTCTTCTCGGTGCTTTTAGTCCGTTGAAATCATTCCCAGAAAAGCACCAAAGTCCAACGAGGTCCAAGTCTTCACATACCAAAACCTGCCGAGGTGCCTCTTCTATTGGAAGAACTCAAACCCCCGAATGCCAAATGCCACCTTGAAATAGCACCTTTACTAGACATGAAATAAGGCCTATTTTGTGTCGTTTGAAGGCTTATTTAGTAGAAAATGATGTTTTATGGGCACCTGGGAACGGATTATTCACATTTTAATGGTTTCCTATGAGAAATGAATGTTTGGGATACACACTTTTCGCCTTACACATTGTCTAGGAACCAATTAAGTTCATAAGCCAAGATATCACTGTAGCGTACAATAGCTATCTGGCTTGCTGGCTAGCTATTAGCTATCGATTGGCTTGCTAGCTAGCTTTTTATCTATTTGTCTTACTGTTCTATCTGAGTTACTTCGAAATGTATGAGATTATGATGATGAATAAGAGAAGGAAGGAGAAGGAAATGCGTCTTGGAAGGAAGACGCCAAGGGACGGACGCCGAGGCGGACTTTTGTTGGCGCCACGGCGGACGGAGGAAGACATCAGAAGCTGGAAGAAGCGTCCGCGAGACAAAGAAGGGGCTCGGTCAGGGGCGGGTGGGGGGCCCCGGGGCCCCATTCACATGCGTGGGCCTTTTGTGGCCCCGCACAAAAGGCTCAGCGGACGCCGGACGCCAGTTGATTTTGGCCGACACGCGGCCACTAATTTGATGGCCTGGGCCTCCCGGACGAGACGGGGACAGAACGCGGACGGCGTGGCCTTTTCCACAATCCCTGAAACTAATTTGCCTCCTCAGAGCATCGCCGCTTTCACCGGCGCGCACGCCCGTCTTTGGATTTCCACTTTTTTTCCACAAGGTGGAGGGGCTAAATTCAAAATAATGGACACCATGTGGTGCTTTTGTGTCGATCAACTACTGTCAGCGGCCACATACTCCATTTCCCAATATCTATTTGCTCTCTCTCTCTCTCTATCTCCCTATCTACCTACCTACCTACCTATCTATCTAGCCACCTAGCTAACTAGCTATGCTATTGGCTATCTATTAGCTAGATAGCTAGTTTTCTATCTATTTGATTTACCTCCGGGATAAGTGAGTGCTGGCGCGTGTGGCTGCCACAGCTCACCCACAGAAAAAGTGACCTTGAGAGTTTTGAAAGGCGCTTAGAAATGAAATGGATGATTATTATTAGAACGAAGGCGTGAATGCAGCAACAAGGGCAGTTTGCGTGTTAACTTTCCGCCAGGAAGCGTGAGGCGAAGGAGGTAGCGGGCTGGCGGCTGGACGGGTTGTCCTCGCATTCACATGCTAAGTCCTGCTCTTGTGGCGCTGTAGGGGGGGAGGCGCTCCTCATTCGCCCCCCCCCCCGCCCCCCCATTTGCCATACCTGCCCCTCGTGAGGCTTTTCAACAGCCCAGAAGGACAGAAGGTGAGATGAAGCGCAGGAAGAAGGAGGGAAACGGACGCCGCCTTCCCATTGGACGGCCAAGCGCGGGCGGCGGCCACGTTGGGGGAGGAACGTCTACTAGAAAACGTTGCAAGCGGGAAGGCCGCAAGGGGCGACTTGGCGAGGTTGTCCAATCTCCTCAAGCCACAAGGCTTCTTGTTGTCCCACCAAGGGAAAGTCTGGCGGACAAGCAACCGCAACCAATGACAAGCCTTCAAAAAGCCTCTGAAGCTACAGGGGGGCCAAATCTATTTGCTATCTATTAGCTATCTGGCCGGCTAGCTAGCTATTCCCTATATAGCTGGCTGGCTACCTAGCTAGGTATCTGTTGGCCATCGATTGGCTAGCTAGCTAGCTTTCTATCGATTTGAGTGACTTCCGGCTTGAGTGAACGCTGGCGCGTGTGGCTACCGCTGCTCACCCACATAAAAACTGATCCTTTGACCGCAAAGTGACCTTGAGAGCTTTGAAAGGTGCTTGGAAATGAAATGTATTATTGCGATGATGATGATAAAGAACAAGCGGCTGCAAAGGCGCGCTTGCTCCTTGGACTCGCCACAAACGACAAAATGGCAAAGCTGAGCGCTAGCGCTAGCGCGACGGGCCTGGACGGACGCCCATCCAGAACTCCCCGAGAAGGTGATGCTTTTCTCGCATTTTTGCTATCGCCGCCAACTTCCAAACGGCTTGACTTTTGCTCGCCGACTGGACGCCACGCACGCCGTTTCTTCTCGCCTTGAATGTGAAGGCCCGGCCCTCGTTGAAATCGCAACCGGAAGGCCTTCACTAGTCCCACCGTAACCCGCCTCATACCTGTGTGACCTTCTTCAAATCTCCGTTCCCTCTCGGTCCCTTTAGATCCTCATCCTCCCTTCACCTCTATGTGCCTTCTGCCCGTCTCACCACGACGGGGTGCAGAGCTTTCAGCCGCTCTGCTCCCAAACTCTGGAACTTCCTTCGGGACAACATCCGTCGTAGTGACCCGCTTGCTACTTTCAAAAGCCACCTGTTTAAACTTGCCATCACGGTCTACTTTAACCTGCTATTTTATTATTGATCATGTCATTCATGGTATGTATTGTAAAGTGTTCTTGGGGGTTCAGAAAGGCACCTGGAAATTAAATGTATTATTAATAATAATCATTTCATTTTAAGCGCCTTTCAAAGCTCTCAAGGACACTTTACAGTCACAGACAAGCGTAGGTACGATCAGCAATAAAATACAATCACAAATAGAATACAATAAATAAATAAAATACAGTTATGTTATTATTATTATTATGATGATGACGATTATGATTATTATTGGATAAGAGAAGCCAAAGCACAAGCTAGTGCTCAAAAGCAAACCATCTCCATTCAACTACTGAGAGAAAGCCGGGGGGGGGGGGGGGGGGGTCGCTCGCCATGGCTGCACACACACCTCAAATTAACAGTTTTTTTTAGGGGGGGGGGGGTCGTCAGTCATGATGTCAAAACGGCAAGAAGGAGAATGTGTAAATGCAGCATGGGGGGGGGGCTTGAAGCTCCCTCTGTGCTTTCACGTGTTTCCACCCCCAGTGGGAAACAACACCCTGGGAGCTGAAAACCAACCCCCCACTCCACGACCACCAACGAAAAAGGAAAGGGGGTTGAGGGGGGGGGGGGGGCGAGCGCACAAAACTCACCATTTGGTGACAACCAACCAAAACCCGCCTTGGATTTGCTTCACATTCCACATTTTTTGGAGTTTTTTTTTTCCAGGTGAGAACAAAAAGTTGATGCGTTGGTTTTGAAGAAAGGACGCGGCGGGACGCGACGGGACGTACCTGGTGCACGAAGACGTCCACGGGCTCGTCCAGCGTCACGCCGTCGCGGCTGGTCATGGACAGGAAGCCGAAGCCCATGCGCACGTTGAACCACTTGCAGGAGCCCAGGCCCCGCGGGGTGGCGGGCGAGCCCCCCTCGGTCGGGTCGGGGCCCCGGTCGTCGTCCGCCTCGGCCGGATCGGGGCCCTCGTCCTCGGCCGCCTCGCGAGCCCCTTCGGGAAAACAAATGGCCCTTGAAAACCCACCAAAGCGCAAATCCCGCCAATGAAGCGGCGGCGCGCGGTGCGAATGGGGGTCCGCGGGGGCGTGGGGGCGGGGGGTCCGCGAGGGCGAACGCTACCTGGGAAGTCCTGGTTGGAAACGGAGCCCATTTCTCGTCCGTCGCGCGAAAACAAACGATGAGAGCAGCCACGCACGACACGCACACGCAGCGGTCCGGTCCGGTCCGCCTTGCTCGCCTCGCTCCGATCGCCCGGAAAGTGAAGCCGGAGCAGCGGGAGAAAGCGGAAGGGGGGCGAGGGGGGTCAAGGGGTGGTCCGCGCCGGTCAAACAATGACCCTGGGGGGTTGGGGTGCTCATCCCTCGGCCCATTCGCAGTCCCCAAGCAAATCCCCCCTCCCTCCTTGCGCGGAGGCCTCCTTCTCGGGGTCCCGCGTCCTTCTCAGGTGCCTCGTCGGCTTTCCCTTTGAGGGCCTGCCGGCTTCGCGCCCTCGCCGGTCGTCAAACGCAACGGCACGCTCGCGTTTTCCGCATTTTGAGGGATGAAAGGAATTGTTTTCCCGCCTTGTCAAAGGATGTTGATTGGATTGGATCTTGATTTGGTTTTCGGGCTGGGCGGCACGTCGTCCGACTCTGTGCGCGGCCCCGCCGACTGAGCGCAGCGCACGCGTGCACGCTGGGCGCGTCCGCCGGACTCCATTGTGGCTCGACTTTTGATCATAATAATGACCATACGTTCGTTTCATGTCCAAAAGTACCGAGGACGCTTGACGTGCCCCCCGAGCCCTTAAGAGCGTGGCTTTTCTACGGGTGCTCCCTCGACGGGCGGAATCTTGTCTCCGGGTGACATTTCGACGACGGACGGAATCTTTCAGGGTTTCGCGAGAAAAAAAACACAACGGGATGAGCCAACGGAGGAAGAAAAGTGCTTTGAAAGTCAACCGGAAGGAAAAACAAGGAGAGTGCCATTGAGAAGCCCAATGAAACCGGATGGAGGCGACGCCGACTCAACCGTTTCCGCCTTTCTCCCACCTTCGGGGACGCACCCGGAAGTGGACGGCCACGCGGGTTCGACTTGGACATTTGGGGAAAGTGTCCTTCAAAGCAAAAACTTGGAAGTCCAAAAGACGCTCGTCCGTTCAAAGGAAAATGACAGTCAACTAGAGAAAGACATGCGTTCAGACTATTCGCCATCACATCATTTAGTTAGCCTTCTATTGTGTTGGTTCTTGTTTTCTGATCGTAAAGTGTTTCAAAGGCGCTTCGAAATGTCATGTACTGATGTATTATTATTATTATTATTATTATTATTATTAAAACTTCCTTGAATTAGCTAATTCTTTATTGAGAAATTCGGGCACGTTTATTTTAACTACAAATAAATGTGCAATTTATCTCTGCATAAGTACTTTTTGATGACGGATCTGTGTGTGTGTGTGTGCTGAATGAAGTGTTAAATTGAGGTAAACAATGTGATGGAAGAGCCCCTCATCGCTCTCCGGGGGGTGGCGACAAAGGGGGCGTTGGGGTGGGTTGGAAAGTGCAGCCGTGCTGCACTTCCGCCAAATAAAAAGAGAACGACACAAAAAAGGCACCTACTGTACAGGATTGTGAATGGCATTTTCTGTCTAGCTCGATCTCTTGTTTCTATTGATCATTGTATCTGATTGACGATTGTATCCATGCTCGTCTCTCAATGACTCTCAAGTGTCATTGGGAGCTTTGAAAGGCGCTTGAAAGCAAATGGATTATTATGAATGGCTGCCGCTGCTCACCCGCACAAAAAAAATTACGTGGCTGTAAAGTGTCCTTGAGAGTTTTATTACGATAAAAAAGATCGTAATTTGGTCTCTCGTCCCTCTTCGTCTCGTCGCGGTCAGAGTAATGACCTACTTTGGCCGCTTGGCGTCGCTACAAATCACCTAACGGGGTCCAAACCGGACCCCCCGCCCCCCGTAACAGACGAAGGGAGCCGGCTCGCCTCTGCGGCCGCTTTCGGAGCGCGAAGAAGAAGCTGCGGCCTCCGGCGCGAGCTCGCCGAGAGCACCCCGAACGGAAGCGGCGGTCCCGGCGACCATGGGGCGGCTTCGGAGAAGAGCTTGCGCGGCCCTCTTCGTCTCCGCCGTCTTCATCTTGGGAGCCATGATGGCGCCGCGGACGCTCAAGACCGACGAGGGCAACTCGGATCGGGTTCCGTCGCGGGCGCGGGCGCGGTCGCGCGCGGCGTCCGAAGCGGCTCCGAGGTGGAAGGTCTTCGACGACGTGCACATCTTCTACTACGCCTGGTACGGAAGCCCGCGCTGGGACGGCAAGTTCGCGCACTGGGACCACGTCCTGGTGCCGCACTGGGACCCCAAGGTGGCGGCCGGCTACCCGCGGGGGAGGCACGTCCCGCCCGAGGACATCGGCTCCAGCTTCTACCCGGAGCTCGGGCCCTACAGCTCCAGGGACCCGGATGTGCTGGAGTCCCACATGGAGCAGATCGCGTCTTCGGCGGCAGGTAGCGCCCGAACCTCGGCCTTCGGGTCGCTCGGCGTCACGTTTGGCGACGCCGCGAAGGCGTCGAGCGCTCCGAACGCCGATCGATCGATATTTGAGAGCGGGGCGTGACGTCACGTGACACGCCGCATCGCCTTCGTGTCGGATTGCGAAAAACAAAACGACGTCAACCAAATCGCCCAAACGGATTCTTGCTACGATTGGCACTCAAATGAGTCACAAAAACAAAAAAGGTGGGACTTTTTTGGGCCCCTTTGTGCTCAAATACGGATTGGGGCGTGTTGTTAGTAGCCCCGCCCCCCTCCGGCCAGCACCACGGACAGCGACCGGAGGCACCCGGGAAGCTTTTGCCACACTATTAGACTCATAATCATCAATGATAAATAATCATCATCATAATAATACTTTGAATTTATAAGCGCCGCCTTTCAAATCAGCCAAAGAAACTTTGCAATTAAAAGAAGCAGAAAGCATCAATAAAATGCCAATGAATCAACAGTTGAGATTTGAAGGTGGGAAGGTGCGTCGTTGGGATGATGTCGGGGGCAAGTGACTTCCAGAGTCTGGATCGGACGGACCGGGACGGAACGGACATTTGGACAAGGTCAGACACGTGTCAAAGTCAGCTTTATTGTCAAAGATGCTAATATGCGCGGGTTTTCTGCGGGTCCTCCGATGTCCTCCAGCACTCCAAAAAAATTGCATGTCAGGCAGATTGAGCAGTCCAAATAGTCCCTCAGTGCGAGAGTGAGCGTCGTACGTCTTTGCGTGCCCTGCGATCGGCTGGCAACCGATTCAGGGTGTCCCCAGCACCCCAACGGGGAAGAAGCGCTACGGAAAATGGACGGACGCTAATATGCACGACATGAAATGGCCCGTCACGTCAATGCTTGTGATTGGAGTCTTTCCAATGAAATGGCGTCCAGCGTCTCCTCTCCGTCATTTAGAGAAGGAAGTTGAGCTCCCTCCCGCCCGCGTCGCCGTCCCACTTTGTCAAAGGACGTTCCTTCTCCGTGCTTGCGCAGGCGTCCTGGTGCTGTGCTGGTATCCTCCCGGCGTGGCCGACGACAACGGGGAGCCCGCCCAAGATCTGGTCCCTTCCATCCTGGACGCCGCGTCGCGACACAATCTCAAGGTGAGAGAGAGTCCTTTGGACGAGCGGCGAACGTGCGGTCGCCGACGCTTGGGGGCCGGTTGGGGGGCAGAGGGAGGGAGGCTGACAAAGGCGGTCGCGTGTCCTCCTTTTCCCAGGTGGCCTTCCACATCCAAGCCTACAAAGAACGCGACCAAGACAGCGTGCGCGACAACGTCAAGTACATCGTCGACAGGTAAGGCGGGCGACGCGAAGCGGCGAGAAGCGGCGCTGAGCGCTCCCTCCCGCAGGTACGGCGAGCACGCGGCGCTCTACCGCTGGAAACGGGGCGGGGGGCGCGGCCTCCCCCTCTTCTACATCTACGACTCGTACCTGACGCCGGCCCGGGCCTGGTCGCAGCTGCTGACGGGCGACCTGCGGGGCTCGCCCTACGACGGCGTCTTCCTGGCCCTGCTGGTGGACCAGCGCCACCGGGCGGAGATCGCGGCGGGCGGCTTCGACGGCATGTACACCTACTTCGCTTCCAACGGCTTCTCCTTCGGCGCCTCGCACGCCAACTGGAAGGCGCTGGCGGCCTTCTGCGAGCGGCGCGGGCTGCTGTTCGTGCCCGGCGTGGGGCCGGGCTACGCCGACGGCAGCGTGCGGCCCTGGAACGGCCGCAGCGCCCGCCCGCGCGCCGGCGGCCGCTACTACGAGACGGCCCTGCGGGCGGCGCTGGACGTCCGGCCCGAGGCGCTGGCCGTCAGCTCCTTCAACCAGTGGCACGAGGGCACGCAGATCGAGGGCGCCGCGCCCAAGGTCGCCGGGGGTCGGGTCTACCTGGACTACCGGCCCCACGGGCCCCGACACTACCTGCAGCTGACCAGGCGCTGGGCTGAGAAATTCCATCGGGAAAAGGAAGGTTGGCTGCTGTGAGGCAAGAAAGCCTTTCACGCAAGCTGTCGACGGTGTCTGAATCAAAAAAGTTAGCGCGCACCAGGGCAGACGACTCTGAGAAGTTGCCTGCCCCATTTTTCACAATAAGACTAACTACTGGCTAATTGACGGTGAACCTCCCTTGCTGAGGATTTTGCTGCGGTTGTCCTTCGTCATTTCCCACAATGCAATGTTTGCGTTGCGTTGCGTTACTCCTCTTTCCGCCATGCCTTGCATGTATGTTTACCTTTTGTCGCGTGTTTGCTTCTTTGGAATCTTTCTTCTGGGGCTCTTCAGGACGCTCGGGAAAGTCCGGAAGCACCAAGTTATTCGAAGCAGGCTTCCGATTGGCTGCCGCGCAGAGTGGGCAAATTGCCAAACCAACCAAAATTCCAAAAGATTTCAAATCAGAAGAAAGCAAACGCCACGTTTTGTAAGTCGCGCGCCCCGGGCGTCCGGGCGCGCGTTATTTCAGACCCACTCGTAAACCACGAGGCCAACCTGAATAAAAAGACAATTGCCATCAGAGTCCATCGGCGCCACGTGGCTTTTGATTTGCTTTGCTTAAAGCGCCGCTTTTCCTTCTGCCGCCATCTTGTGTGTGTTTTGTGCCAGCGACAATCAGGCCTCCTTTGTATCTGGACTTTTATTGTACTTTGTGGGAAGTCCCTCAAAGACGCATTCCCATCGAGTGTGCCGCCACCCCACCCACCACCCACCGCCCACCCCCATTTTTTGGGCTACCTGTTCAAGCGGTCAAACATTTGAGGCCTCCGAAAGGTGGCGCCAGATGGCCGCTCACGAAAAGTTGGTCAGCGTGGAGAGCGCCGAGGGCACGCCGGGCGGGCAGCGGGAGCCAATATTCCGCCTGACCTTTAGCCTTTGGTGCGTCCACGTTGGATTTTGGGGCTCATCCGAGCTCCTCGGAGGCCAGTCCGTATTTGCCTTCCAGCACGGCGACGGTGGACGAAAGGGCCCTGCAACGCACACAAAATGGCTTCTTGGCTTTCTCGCGAGCAAATGAGGCGCGCGCCACCTCATGGCGTGCCGCCTTGACTTGGAAAGCCACTTGAGAAATGGAATGGATTATTACTATTATGAGGATTATTTTGTTGAGGATCAAAAGTCTCAAGGAGGACAATGGCTCCATTCAAACACCTTTTCCATGTCAATGCGCTAATTGCCCCCCCCCCCCCCTCCACAAACCTAAATATTGTCTCAAGCAGGCTGGCTAGCCACCAGCTAGCTGGTGGCTAGCTATCTATTGGCAATCTAGTCGCTGGCTGGCTATCTGTTGGCTAGCTGGCTGGCTGTTTATTGGCGATCTATTAGCTGGCTGGCTAGTTAGCTGGCTATCTGTTGGCTGACTAGCTTGTCGGTCGGCTATCTATCGGCCACCTATTAGCTGGCTAGCAAGCTTTCTATCTATTTACTTCCGGCTCGAGTGAACGCTGGCCGAGCGTATGAGCTAACTAGGCCCGTCCTCACCGTCCTGCTCTGATGATCCGGTACTTTCCGTGCGCGGACAGGTCCACCACGGTGGAGCCGAGCCGGCTGCGGTCTCCGACGGGGCCGCCGTCCACCACCACGGCCAGCTTGGGCCAAAGATCTTCAAATTCCTTCAAGACCAAAGAGACGAACGAACGAACGAACGAACGTTTGGCGGGAGGCGGCGGCGCGTCGACACTCACGTGGGCGGCCACGGTGCTGCTTTGGGCGCTGACGTTAGCGCTGGTTAGCGCCAGGGGCTCGCCGCACATCCGGCAGAGGCCGCGGATGAAGTCGCAGTCCGGGATGCGGACCCCCACCAGCTGAGCGCAAAGAGGCGCGGCGTGAAAACGGGGCGGCGCCCGCCGGCCGACGACGGCGACGACGACTGACCGGCGTGAAGGGGTTGAGCTCGGCGTTGAGCGCCGGCGACCTTTCCAGCACCAGCGTGACCGGACCCGGCAGGAGGTCGTCCAGGAGCTCCTCCTTCACCGTCACCTTGCAGTACCTCGGCACACAAGCGCACCTTCAAATCCCGTCTCAAAAGACGCCACGTTACAATTGCATCTCTGCCTTCTTTCCATTTCCTGTCGACTTGATATATGGCATTTGAAGCAGATTCTTTACTTCCAGTCAGTGTCTTCAAGGCGTTCAAATAGCTGACGCGTTTGGGCGACTACTTCCGCCTTCGTCAGAGTCAACACCGGCACCGTCTGGAAGTAAAGAATCTGCTTCAAATTCGATTTACAGTTGGATCGCATTGATTGGATTCTATTTGTGTCTTTTATTGATGATAGTACCTACGCTTGCCTGTGACTGTCAAGCGTCCTTGAGAGGCGCTTCAAAGAAAATCTATTATTAGTATTAAGTCTATTCTATCTATTTCTATCCTTTCACTCCCACCCCAACCCCATCCCTCTTCAATTGCTGCTGTGGACTGCAAATTTCCCCATTGCAGGACGAATAAAGGGATTCTGATTCTGATTCTCTTTGTCTTTTCTGTAATGCCGTACAATAGCCATCTAGCTCCATCTATATTAGCTAGCTCTCTATCTATTTGAGTTACTTGGGGCTTGCGTGAACGCTGGCACCTTTGGCTACCGCAGCTCACCCACAGAAAAACTGATCCTGTGACTGAAAAGTGACCCGGAGACTTTGGAAAGGCGCTTAGAAAATCAAATGTATGATTGTGATTATTATTCATATTGTTAACATTTGCTGGGAAGCTATCTAGCTAGCTATCATTCACTATCGAGCTGGCTAGCTAGCTAGCTTTCTATCTATTGGAGTTACATCCGGGTTACAAGGGGATGCTGGCGCGTGCGTCCGCCGCTGCTCACCCGCTGCAAAACGGATCCTGTGACTGTAAAGTGACCTTGAGAGTTTTGAAAGGCGCTTAGAAATGAAATTTGGGAAAAGCTTCTTACTTGTAAATGTCTTGTATTTGTCCGACGCAAATGGCCAAAGGCTTGAGCTGACTGCGCCCTTTGATGTCGTAGATCTGCCGCACGGCCGCCGAGTTCTGGGCCAGACACGCCAGGCCGTAGATGGTGTCGGTGGGCACCGCCACCACGCCGCCGTCACGCAGCGCCGCCGCCGTGCGGCTCAGGACGGCCGCCGCGTCTGCCCAAAAGGGGATGCGACTTTCAAGGACCGGATATGGATGCCAACGTGAGCGCGGGGTTTGTCAGAGTGCCGCAGACATTAGACTGTTTCTTCCACGGAAGTCGTTCTCTCCACAAAGGCCAATGCTTCGATCGATCGATCGATCGATCGAAGCAAGCTGATGTGGCAAATGGCGCACAGCCGCAAGCTGTCTCGTCGCGTTGCACAGACAAAACACCAGATTTTTTTTTTTTTTTTACCACCTCACGTCCGCTTCTTGAAAAGGGGGCGTTTGCCTGTTTCGACGTCAACGGCGCCTAAGTCAAGATCATCCAATCAAAATGGCGCTTTCCGCCAACGCGAGCCCAAACAGGAAATGAACAGCGAAAAGGCCAGAATACACATTTCGTTTGATCGGCGAGCCAGATACAATCGTCCAAAGAGACACCTACTGGATGGCTTTTCTCGAAAATTGTCATTTTGCTCTGAAAATGACAATTGTTCTTTTCCCAGGCCATTTCCAGCACTTTCCGGCGCCTCTAAAAGCCGAAGTCCCAGTTTTGTTTGGAGCGCGTCAACAGAAAAGCCTGACGGCGGTTCGGGCAGCAGAAGAAGCGGCGAACCGAGTCGCGAGCGGTCCGACGTTGTGACGTAACGAGCAGACGCGTAGACGTCGCCCCCTCTTCAAACTGTACGCGACCGGACAAAATCGGAGGGTTTCCGGGTCACCGACGTCTCTTTCTCCGGGCGCGTTCTTCTTACCCGTAGCGGGCTCCCGCGGATCAGAAGGTCCGTCGCCGGAGGCCGTCGGCAAACGCAGCGCTTTGCTCTTCAGCCTTTGGCACATTTTGATTTCGCTTTCGAGCGGGCCGGCCGCGGCGGCGCGAGCGGCTCGGAATTTGGAGATTTGCACCGGCAACTTCCGGAACAGCTTCATAAAAGAGCGGCAGCCGAGGGGGAGAAACGCGCTTCGCCCGGACAACGTGAGCCAACGCGGAAGTGACCGTTTCCGGGTTACGCCCCGAATGTCGACGCCGTTGTTAAAGGCGCAGTCGCACGCCTTTTCTTGTTCTTTTTCCGTCAGCCGACCGAGCCCATAAAAACACACACAACCAAAGCAAATCAAAGACGCCGATCGCCGCCAATAATTCGGACCTCGGTCTCGCTTCGAGCTCCATTTAATGTTGGAAAGAATTCGAACGGTCTCTTTTCTCTTTTCGCGGTCGGCGCCGTCTCGACCAATAAAATGGCGCGATCTAAACGAGCTTGATTTGCTTCAGCTGCCTCGTCCCGTCTTGGCTTGATTGGGAGTCGAAACGCTTTGACGTCTCCGGACGATGTCGGAGGCCAATGAGGCGAACGGCGCTCGCGCCCCCGACGCGGAAACGGTCGCCGGAGACCTCGGACGCGAGCCGAGAAGTTTGGACCCGAGTGTCCCGCGTCCCGCTTGGTCTGAGGTCGACCGGAGGATGCGGTTGGCCTCGCAGCGAATCGCCTTGTGCGATGAAATCCTGCGGGACTTGAAAGATGTCCGTCGCGCTCTCGCGGTGAGTCCTTTGACGCCATTTGGGCCACCGCGACTGCTTTTTCAACGCGTTTTCTTCCCCCGCAGACGAAATCGCTCCGGGACGCCAGCTTGGCGCCGCAAAAATGATCCGCTTCTAACTTGGAAAGAGAGACGACAAGGGCGCTCGAGTGAGACAATCGACTTTTATTAGTAGAGTGCCGTTGGTGGACAAAGATGCGGAGAACGAAGCGTTCCAAAAGACCAAGATTCTCCACGGCCTTGTCGCCATTTCTCTGTGGGATGATTGGATGCAATTGTCAAATGAACGCCTTTTCCCTTTCAATAAAAACCCTCCCGGTCGCGGGCAACTTTTGGGCCCGCTGAGTTGCCGCCGCCGCGTCGCTCGGCCCTGGAGCTCCGAGACAAGCACGCAAAGAGCCAAGTTATTCCTAAAACAGAATGACTCTTTCAAGACCTCGGGTGGGCTCACAGATGACTGGCTTGCGTTTTGTCCCGCTCGTTTGTGGCCGGAGCGCCCGTCGGCCACTTTGCCGCTTGATCATTGCATAGTGGATTCCTGCAAGGCGGAAATGTTATGTTGCTATTTGGACCCGCATCCTAATGCTGCATATCTGGAATGCTTCGGCGTTGAAAGCAGGTGAGCAAAAAAAAGAAGCCCACGATAACAGCAAGTGAGCAAAGTGTTTCATCCATTTGACATCTCGAAACAGTTGCTGGGCGACGAAGGGGTGTCTCCGTCATCTGTGCACTAAACGACGGGCAACTTCTTGGGGGTTGACGAGTCCCGAAAAAGATGCCAGGATATTCTGCGTCACATTCCAAAAATGAGCCTAAACCCCGGGTGTCCAAGCCAAGGCCCGGGAGCCAAATCTGGCCCGGGGGCCACCTCAAGAGCAAATCCAACGTGTGACATTCCATCATGCTTGCTAAAGCTACAAACCAAATTGACAATTGTTGTGTGCGCTGTATGTCATATGTGAAGGAGATGAAACATTCCTCGCTAGCTAGCTGAGTTACTTCTGGGTTAAGTGAGCGACGGGGCGTGTGGCTGCCGCTGCTCACCGACAGACCAACTGATCCTGTGACTGTCGAGTGACCTTGAGAGTTTTGAAAGGCGCTTAGAAATGAAATGGATTATTATGGTTCTTCCAATGCGAGAAAAAAGCGTCACGACGAGGACCAAAAATGACCTGGAACGCTTTGACTGCAGTTTGAAAATGTCAATCAATGCGCTCGCAATAAATTAACAAGATTGAAAATTGAAAGGCATAAATAAAGGACAAGTTGGAGGGCAGGCGGGCCACGCAAACTTGCCAAGCGCCGCCGCGCGTGGAACTCCGCCTCCGTCGGTGCAATCGAGGCGTGTCCCAGCGCGGCTCCTCCCACCGCCATTTCCAATTGACGTTTGCGAAGGAGGCGAGGTGCAAACGAGACATTGGTGTCGATTGTCGCTTTTCGCCGTCTAAGCGTGGCCTTGGGCGGCCGCGTCGAAGCGCTCGGCGACCAGCAGCAGGGCCTCCGTGCGGGCGGCGGCGTCCGGGCCGCGCGCGGCGAGCAAGTCGTCCAAGTTGAACGGCCCGTCCGACGACGTCCGCGCCGGGGAGGGGGAGGGGTCGGCGCGCTCCGCCTCGGAGGACGGCGGGGGGAGGCGGCGCGGCGAAGAGCGGGCGGCGGGGGCCGCGGGAGGCGGAGCCTCGCGGGCCTTGCCGTCTTTGGCCGCGTCCCTGCAGGCGCAATGGCACTGGCACGACTCCTCCTGCTTGATGATGATGACGGGCAGGCTCAGGCCGATCTGCTGCAGCGAGCTGTCTGAAGGAAAACGCAGCGGGGGCAGGGGTCGAGGGGTCAACGCGATCGGAAGCCCCTCGGACCCCGGGAAAAGTGCCACCCTCCACCCAAAAAAACAACAACAACAAATCTCTCAGGTTGAAGGGGGGGGCGGAGCAAGTTGCTGCAGAAGAGCACGAGGGACAGGTTGAAAGAGAGATGGGGGATTATTCGGAGAACAAAAAGGCATCGAGCAAAGCCAATTGGCCAATTTGCTAGATTGAATGTCACAAGTTTGTTCGATTCAAAGTCGCAAACTTAATAGATTGAAAGGACAAGCGACGTCCCCGGACAACTTGTGTCCATAATTTGTAAAATCACTTCGACTGAGCGTGTTTTAATAAGATTCCACCGCATATTAAAGCGAGATTTGACCTTTTAAGACGAGTCCTCACGTGACGTCAGAAAAGGACGCATTGTCCATCACGTCAATGTATTATTTTGCTGTAGTTGTTTGGTGTGGGGACCTCGTGTTGCACCCAAAAGCCGCCGGAGGGCGCCCAAGCGCCATTTAAGAATTTATCAGCCTGTGGAAACGGAGGTGGCCACAGGATGTCGCCATTTTGTGCCTCTTTTTTGGGTGAGATAGTTTCCCCCAATGTTGCCTCAAAATGGCACAAATAAATTCTTGAATCGATTGCAAACATGTATGCTTTGCTCTTCAGAGCTATTTGAATCATATTCATAACTGGATGTGTAACAAGAAAGCATATTCTCCCAATCTGAAGTCATTGTTTTGATTCGCAAGCAATGCAAGACGTCTTGGCGTGACGTCACAAACTGGGGGCGGGACTTTCTGAAAATGCCCAATTCGCAGCTCTTTTTTTTGCAGATTTTGGACACTTGAAGTCATTTTTATTGCTGTTTTGCCTTCATACTGCGTGTTTTGGCTATTTTAGATGCTATAAAACGTTTTTCTGCTGTCAGTTAAAAAACAAAAAAGTGACGTCGGTTGTCCTTTAAAGTTCCAAATTTGCTCGATTTAAACGTGTTTGAGCTCCATCATTGGGTGGTGCGGTGGGTTAGCGTTAGCAGCCTTGTGAGACGAGCTCATTTGCAGAAGACAAGTGGCTACCTGTGGAGTTGCGCTTCTGGCCTCATAAGGGCCTTGACTTTGACACCTGTAATGGAAGATATTAGCTAGCTAGCTCGATCATTAGCTTTCGCGCACCGTAGGCTGTTTTTGTTTTGAAGAAGACACTCTTGGTAATGCTAAGGTAACCAGCTGGATAGCTATTAGCTATATAGTAGCAAGTTTTCTATCTATTTGAGTGACTTCCGGGTTGAGTGAACACTGGCGCGTGTGGCCGCCGCTGCTCACCCACAGAAACTTAAGCTTATCCTGTGAGCGTAAAGTGACCTTGAGAGTTTTGAAATCAAATGTCTCATTCTTCATTCATGTATTTATTGGAGAAGGTTTTCACGGCTTCACGACGTAGCCAGCGCACCACCCAAAGGTGTATCTCAAACTCCCAAAGTTTTGTTTGACGTTTAAATCCAGCAAATTTGTGGTTTTAAATCTGGCAAATGTGCGCCTTTTTTTCATCCAACAGTAGCCCACATTTGAAGCGGTCCCTAACGCGTAATTGGCAGACGGGGAGCAGCAAGGGGCTGAAAAAGAGCAAAAGGGGGCGGAGTCAAGAAAGCAAGCTCACCGGCGGCGCCGCCCACCGGGATGGCGGTGGTGAAAAACACCTTCTCCACTTTCGGGCCGCCCGGCGCCTACGGGAGGAAATCGGGAGGACACTTGAGCGCGTGGGAAAGAGGCGGGGCCTCACGCCGCGTCGCTCGCTCGCTCGCTCACCGCCGCTTGCGGGTCGAGTTGGCCGTTGGCGGCGCTGCTCAGGATCCACTGAAGGTTCTGGTCCGACATGACCAGGCCGGACTGCAGCGGGTTGGGCGTCGGCGCCGCGGGGGGGCCGGAAGCGGCGGCCGCGTCCGCCGCGCCCCGCTCGAGGTGCGCGGCCGGGGGGCCGGCAGAGCACCCGCGGGCCTCGGAGGTCACCGGGGGGTCGGCCGGCGGCGGCGCTCGCGTTCCCGACGGAGCCTCGGGGGCTGCGGACGGGGCGGGGGTCTCCGTCCCCGAGCGCTCGCCGACGCCCTCTAGCGGAGAAGGCGGCCAACGGGCGGGCGTCAGCCCGAGGGCGGCAAAGGGCCTCGCCGGGCGGGGTTCTTACCGCCCGGGGGAGCCTCCGGCTCGTCTAGGCTCAGGCTGTTTTCCGGACTCTGGAACATCAGCTCAAAGATCTTCACGGGGGTCGCCAGGTTCAGGTCCAAATTTTGGGCCTGTACAAACAAATACAAAATCAATAAATGATTAAGATCGAAAACGAGCTAGCTTGCTAATAGCTAGCTGGTTAGCTAGCCAGCTAGAGAGCAAATAGATAACAAATACATAGCTAGAAAGTAAGATAGCAATAATAATAAATTTGATTGCTAAGCACCTTTCAAAACTCTCAAGGTCACTTTCCAGTCACAGGATATGTTTTTCTGTGGCTGAGCAGTGGCAGCCACATGCGCCAGCGTTCACTCATCCCCAAATAACTCAGATAGAAAGCGAGCGAGCGAGCTGATAGATAGCTAGCTTGCTAGATAGCTCATAAATAGCCAGCAAGATAATATTAATAATTTATGATTAATATAATACATTTCATTTAGAAAACTCTCAAGGTCACTTTACAGCTTTTCTGCGGGTGAGCAGCGGCAGCCACACGCGCCAGCGTTCACTCAACCCGAAAGTAAGTCAAATAGATAGAAAGCTAGCCGGCTAGCTCGATAGGGGCCGGCCGCCATCGGCGTTCCGAATCCCGACAGGCGAGCGGCACTTACGTTGCGCAGGTGCTCGCGAAGGTCCGAGTCGGTGGACAGCAGGCTCAAGTCGCTGAGGCACAGCGAATGGTTGGCGTCCTGCCGGGAAACAAAGCGTTAGCGGCGGCGAGACGCCGGCCGGCGGGCCCGGAAGCGGGATCCTCACTTCGGACGGCGGGCCGGCCAGGGTCACGGCGAAGGCCGCCTCCCCTTTGCCGTGGCCGCGGACGTGGCTCTTCAAGCCGCACTGGCTGCTGAAGGCCTTCTCGCAGCCGTCGCTGGGACAGTTGAAGGGCTTCTCGCCTGCAAAGGGACGTACGCACGGACTCGGACGGGGATCCGGGAGGGTCGCCGGGCGGGGTCGACGCCCGACTCGCTACCTGTGTGGGTCCGCGCGTGCGTCTTCAGGTGGTGACTCGCCGCAAAAGCTTTGCCGCAGCCGTCGCGGTCGCACCTTGGAGGAGAAAGCGTCCCCGCGGGGTCAACGGCGGCGGACGACGGCGGACGACGCCCCCACTTCCGTCGGAGTGGCTCACCGGAACGGCTTCTCGCCCGTGTGCGTGCGCACGTGCTTCCTCAAGTCGCTGAGGGTGGTGAAGAACTTGGCGCAGCCTTCCGACTCGCAGTTGAAGGTCTTGCCCGTGTGGAGTCGCTGGTGCGCCTTCAGCCTGCAAACGGCGCCGGGCGTGAGCGAGGACGTCCCTTTGGCTGCGTTCGACTCCAAAGGAAGACATCTTTCCCCGCCGTCGGCGGCGCTCACCTGTAGAGGGTGTTGAAGGCCTTCTCGCAGCCCTGCACGTGGCACTCGAAGGGCTTCTCGCGGGTGTGCACGCGCACGTGGATCTTCAGGCTGTAGGAGGTGAGGAAAGCCTTGCCGCAGCCTTGCTGGTTGCACACAAACGTGTACTCGCCGCGGTGCGTCTTCTGGTGCGTGCGCAGGTTGCCCGCCGTGCTGTACGTCCTGGCGCAGCCTTCAAACGTGCACTGGTAACGTTTCACCTGAAGGGGGGGGGGGGGCAATCCGTCAGCGGCGCCGCATTCAAAGCAATCAGGAAAGAAACGAGCCAACGGCGGCGGGGCCCGAGCGTCGCTTTCCATGCCGAGCGGGCGCCGAGCGGGCGTTTTCCGCCAACGACGGAGGAGGAGCCCGTTTGAAGACAAAGCTTCCAGCAGCTCCTGTGTTTTGTCATTTGTTTTCTACTCTCTCTCTCTTTCTTTCCTCTTCCTTTCATAACGTAGCTGCTGCGTTCCTTCTGGGTAGAGTGAACGCTGGCGCCAATGGCTGCCGCTGCTCACTCGCACAAAAAAAAAAAAAAAAACCCGTTCTTATCCCGTGACTGTAAAGTGTCCTTGAGTACGGAAGAGCATAAGGCCGGGTTTAGATACATTCTTTTTTAGAGATGAGTATTATTTGGAGAAAAAACTTGCTAGATTGAAAGTCACACATTTGCTAGATTCAAACTCAATGATGTATCTCAAACTCTTTAACATTTAAATCAAAACTAGCAAATATATAATATAGCGCCCCATCTTTCAAAAAATGTCTATTTGAACCCGTCCCTAATGCTCTTCCATACTTGAGAGTTTTGAAAGGCGCTTCAAAATCAAATGTCTTGTCGTAAAGCGGCAAGCTGCGCAGGCGCATCGATCCCGCAAGCAGGAAGTGGACTCTCTCCTTTCAGGCTGTGACTCCCGCCGCGCTTTGGCCACCGTCGTCGCCTTGAGCGGCCAAACAAACGTTCCCCCGCAAACCACTTTTGGCCTCTCGTCAATCACGCAATTAAAATGACAGCAGCAGCAGCATCTTTTCTAATCAAGCCCAGAAAAACGGATGCAACAGCTGCGCGTTTGCTTTCACATTCCACGTGCCGCAGTCCCTGATCCGCTGCCGAAAAGGACGCTTTGATCCTCTCCTCTTTCATCGAGAACTGCTTCATGTCACAAAGAGGGTACAGCAAGTGCTGAAGAATCAATGACTGTCTTTGTGTTGTCATATTATTTGTATTTTAGTTTTTGTTTTGCTTTCCAGATGGCGCCGCGAGAGTGGCTGCCTTTCCAGCAGCTCCTCTATTTTGTTTCTCTACTTCTTCCTTTCCTCACTTTGCTGCTGTGAAATGCAATTTCTCCACTGCTAGACGAATAAAGGTACATCCAATCCATCCATCATCCTATTATTATGCTGATTATTATCATCATCATCGAGAACTGCTTCAAGTCACAAAGAGGGTACAGCAAGTGCCGCAGAACGAACGAACGAACAAACGAAACGAACGACTCTGTGCCTTTGCTTTGTCATATTTGGATGTTACTTTTTTTTGCCTTCAAGATGGCGCCGCAAGAGTGGCTGCCTTTCCAGCAGCTCCTCTATTTTGTTTTTCTACTTCTTTCTTTCCTGTCATCTTCCTTTCATCACTTTGCTGCAGTGAAATGTCCATTTCTCCAGTGCCAGGCGAATAAAGGCGCATCCAATCCAAAAACACGATCGGCGGTAAATCGCGATCGAGAAAAAGACGGGAGACACTGACTCGATCAACTTTGAAGCGCTCGCCGCCGATCCAACGAGCGCCCCTCGCCGGCCTTTACCGCTCGAGCCCCCTTTGGCAATTTGAAAAGAGTTTGGGCTCACCCGGGTCCGCTTGGTCTCGGGGCACTCGGAGTGCAGCGTGAGGGTGGCGCCCTCGATGTTCCTGGGCATGGGGGTGGAGCCCGGATTGATGGTGAACTGGATCTGGTCGGGCGAGATGGTGTGGTGCACGTAGCCCCGCGCCATGGCCTCGGGGTCGCCCATGAAGGCCAGCGCGCCCTCCTCCTCGTCGCCTTCGCCCTCGGTCAGGAAGGCGGCGTCGTCGGCGGCGCCGTCCACGCCGTGGCCCTCCTCCTCGCCTTCCTCGTCCAATCGGATGGGGTCCTGCTCGATGAGCACGGTGGTGCGGTCGTAGACGCGGGCGGGCGCCGGCCGCTCGCCCTTGCCGAAGGTCATCCCGTCCTCGGCGTCCTCCGGGTGGCCTCCCGGGGGCGCCGCCTCCGCCGACAAGTACAACGGCGCCTCCGCGCGAGGGACATTGGCGGACATGGTCCCTCGCCGACGCTCCATCTTTGCTTCGAGCTGCCAAAACACAGGACGGACGCAGGACGGACACAGGACGGACGCAGGACGGACACAGGACGGACGCAGGTCAGCCCCGGTCGAGTCGCACAAAATCCGCGTGGCCGTCACACTCTTCAGCGACTTTGTGAGCAAATAAAGGGAGCGTACGCGCGCCAACTGTGCTGACAAGCGGTGGACGCCATTAAAACGTCAATTCTTTTTGAGACAGTGATACCTCGGTTTACAAACACCTTGGCTTACAAACTTTTCACTTGACGAACGTTACATTTATCAAAATTCCCTTGGCATACGACCTATTTTTCGGGATACACACGGAGCGCCACAATGACCGATGCGTCGTTTGCGAACGAGCCCGTTCCCCTAACAAGAAAATGGCAGCCGACTCGTTTTTGTCCTCTCTACCCCGCAGCAGTGGGTGGGGTTCAACATTAAAGAGACAGGCAGACGACAGAGAGAGACTGACCAAATGGATAGAAAACAGTGACATTTGGACTCGTTTCAACGTTGATAGTTCAAAGGCAAAGTGTAGACTGCAAGGTTAAAATATCCCATCAATCAGACTCCACAAAAAACCCGCACAAGCCATCTGTACACTTGATGCAAAGAGCTAAACAGAACACAATTGATGAGGTAAAAGGTAAAATGATGGCAGAGAAAGCACCTCCAAGGGATCATTCCTCAAGATGGTGAAGGAAGAAGGCTATCAAAGTCAGCTTTACAGGTGAAATTACTGTCCTCTGGCTATGTTCCTCATCAAGTGTTTAATGCTGATGAAAGCGGCCACTCCATTCCATAAGCCATCAACGACCATCACAAAAGTCAATAACACCACTTTATTATACAGTACAGTTTATTTCTACCGGAAACAAATTCCTTGTGTGTTCTACATACTTGGCAATAAAGATGATTCTGATTCTGATAATACCATAGCACATTTAGTATACATAAAATATGGTATATTGTGTGTAGTTTTAAGGCTTAGAAAATTAGAAAATCATCTTTTATGGGGACCTGGGAACGGATTATTCTCGTTTTAATTGTTTCCTATGTGAAATGACTTTTTGGGGTACACACTTTTCGTCTTACACATGCTGTCTGGGAACCAATGAAGTTCGTAAGCCAAGGTATCAGTATATTTGTCATAGAACAATAACGTATACATCGTTTGAAATCGATTTAAACGCACTTAAATATGCTATTAGAAGATTGCTGATGAATTATTATTGAACAATGTTGTCACATCTCTAGTTTTAGGCTATCGGAGTCGGTCTTATCTCCCTCTATGAAAAGGAAGATTCTAGATGAATTTGTGTCAGCGTCTGCCACAAATAACGAGTCACTTTCTTTGAGGTTTTCTTCATGTTGAGTCTAATAAGCGGTGGCGGGTGTCATTTTGTTCCACGGTGGCCTTCATCTTGCCACACGCCTTCCATTTGACAGCGACGCGTCCGTTGTGGCGTTCAGGCACCGGCTAGCTTAGCTTAGCTTAGCTTAGCTTAGTTTAGCTTCGTTTAGCTTCGTTTACCTCTGGACAGAATCGAAGCACTTACCGTGGAAATGTCGCCAGCTGACCTCAAAGCTCTTTGCGACAGTCAACCACTTCCGCGTGGCGACGCCACACGCTGGCGTTCCGGGACTGGCAAGGCCAAAAGACCCCAAATTGGACTTGGACGAAGCCCGACTTTGGGCGACTTTGGGCTCGCTCGGCTCCGGTCTTTGCTGTTTTGGGGACGTTTGGCACGGCGAAGGCTCGCCGGGACACCGAAAGACGTCACGTGGGGTGGGGGGGGAACGGCGGTCCGGTGCATTGTGGGAAATTTCAACAGCAACCGGACGCAACCGCCCAGCGTTTGGAAAAAAAGAAGCAAATGCATGTGACGTCACCACACACTTCCCTTCACTTGGATTTAGTTCACCTTTCATCTTTGAAGAATTGCCCGATATCACACACATGCTCACAGTCACTATCTTTGGCTCAACTCGCTAGCTAATATATGCTAGCAAGCTGAACAGATAGCAGAGAGCTTCGTCAGGTTCGTCAAAAAGATAGATAGAAAGATAAAACGTTTTATTGCGGAGCTACAAATGAAGTTGAATTCGATGATTTTTATAGAATAAAAGTCGTTGTCCCGGTTTATTTTGTGCTAAATTATCGAGAAATGGACGTGTCAAAGCCACCCGGGAAATCATCAAACGATCGTGTCAAGAATGACATTTGTGTTATTTGGAGAAAGAATGCAGTGCAGGCCACAGCGCCCCCTTCGAACAGAGATCCCAAGTAAGAAGAAGAAAACCTCGATTTGTCCCATAACATAATTGTCGTGAAACGGAAAGAAAAAACAAGTCTTGTCCTGTATTGCACGTACACTACCAAACCATGTAGTACCACGTCTCACCAGCGAGAGGCAGCATCGTCCCCGAGGCCGTCGAAGAAAGATGCGAAATCAGAGAAACGGTGGTTTTCGGGGTCGGAAGTGACGCACAATTTCCGGAGCTTAATGTGTTCAAAAAATCCAAACACGACTTTGCCGATAACGTTTTATATATATATATATATCAAACAATTATTCTGTACATCGCCATTAAAATATATCTTTTAAATAAACATTCAAAACAGGTTGGACCAAAATAAATCACTTGAACATCCGTCGATGGCGTTCATACTCCGTCGTTGTGACGAAGATTCCTCCAAAACAGGCGCAATCATTTCAAATCGGGGACAAGACTTGCGTCCGTCTCTTCTAGGAGGACGACCTTTGACTCAAGAAGTGCCCAAAGAACTCCCTGGCCTTCCTCTTCTCCGCCAGGTCCTGCTTGCCGGGCGAGCGCAGGAGCAACGAGGCAAAGACGGTGGCTGCGGATGGAGACCGGGGGAGGGGGGGGTCACCCAACAAAAAAAGAACTGCCACGAGAACGCGCCTCACGCTGAGGGGAAACGGTCAAAGTGAGACGTGACTGCGGTTTTGGGCCACGTGCAAGAAGAAGCTCAAGATGCAAAACACTTGTTTTACATTTTGGAAATGACTTGATGAAAATGTGGACATTTGGGCTAGCTTGCCAAGATCAAAGAAGCCAAACTTTTCATTAAAAAAAAAGATTTTGGTGCGCTTGTCAAAAATGTGTCATCTTTTTAAAATGTCGCTACGTGTATTTGGATGCAAACCAAATGAAGAAAAAAAAAAGCCACCGGGCATGGCCGAAGGAGGAGGTTTCCTCTGTCACCAGAAAAGTCTTTGACGGGAGCCTCACCTACGATGGTCACGTCCAATCGATTGCTGGCCGAGTTCTTCAACAGCTCCCGCAGGAAGGCGGCCAAATAGTTAAAAACGTTGCGGTGGCACTGAGGGAGCAAGGAAACCACCTGGAAAAACAGCGACAAGGCAAAGCGTCCCGTCAGACTCCTCAGCGAGCAGGCGGCGGAGGAGTAAGGCTTCGAGGCGGCGTTACCCTTTCGCACTGGACGGCGTCGGCGCTACATTGGAGGCATTGCCGGTAGAAGGCGAAGGGCACCACCGGCTCCGGGAGGGCGTCCAGGAACAGAAGCAAGGCCTCGGCCACAGAGTGGTTGCTGCCGGCTACGCGCCCTCGCGGTCAAGGAAGCCCCCAGCCGAGAGAAAAAAAAAAAATGCACCCGCAAGGCCGCCGAGCTTCCATTCGGCTCATCTTTTTGTGCGGGTGAGCAGCGGCAGCCACACGCGCCAGCGTTCACTCAACCCGGAAGTAACTCAAATAGATGGAAAGATAGCTAGCTAGCCAATAGTTAGCTAATAGATAGCCAGCTATCTGTCCAGCCAGCCGGACTGCTAATAGATAGCCACTAGCCAGCTAATAAAATTAAATGTATTATTATATAATAAAAACGGACAATTGTAAATGCCCTCTTTTCAAACGCCGCGCGTCATTTCTTCATTAGGGGGAAAGTCCAGCGCTTGAAAGGATACAGAGCGAATCCGCCGCGCCGCTGTCCAGGCAGTCCCGGATTTCGGCAAATTCGCTGCGGAGTCCCGGTTGTTGAAAGATGTCTTCCTGCGCCCGGCAGAGAAAGAGAAAGACTGACTTGCCGGCCCGACAGCTTCTTTCCATCAAAATGTCAAACCTGCTTGATGGCGTTGCGAAACAAGTGGTCCACCATCATCCAGAGTTCTTTGGGAATGTCCAGAGGCTTTTCCTCCTCTTCCTCCTCCTCCTCCTCGTCGGCGGCGGCAGACGTCGCCGTCTGCTGGTTGGACGCAACGTCAGGCCAAACCGGCGTGAGCTTTGCATTACAATCAGAATCCATTTCATTTCTAAGCGCCTTTCAAAACTATCAAGGTCACTTTACAGTCGCAGGATGAGTTTTTCTGCGGGTGAGCAGCGGCAGCCACACGCGCTAGCGTTCACTCAACACGAAAGTAACTCAAATAGATAGAAAGCTAGATAGCTAGCTAGACAGCTATCCAGCCAATATACAGTCAGCCGGATAGCTAGATAGATAAAAAGTGAAGAATGACTTTTTGTATAAGATGACACTCCATTGAGCAGCTTTTTTATAGAAAGCTAGCCAATAGGTAGTCAGCTAGATAGCTAGCCAGATATAGCCAGCTAATAGGTAGATAATAAAGCGAGGCGGCGACCATTCGTCGTAGACTCTCCCGAGGCGCGTCCCGGATGGGCTCCCTCAGCCGGCACAGGACGCGGACGGGGGTCCCGTAGCAGCTGGGCAGGTAGCTTCCCGTCACCGAGATGAAGTAGTCCTTGCCGCGCTCCAGGTGGAGAACCAGGATGTCCTCCATGTCCTCCGCGCCCGAATTCAAGGCGGGCGCCGTGGCGCGGTTGACAAACACCTCCAGGTCGACGTCCACCGAGGCGCCTGCAAGTGACGACGGAGGTCGGTCAGGCGCCGTTTGGGGCGACCGCGGCGGCGTCCCGTCGGCCCACCTTGAGCGATGAAGCCCTTGGGGGGGTTGGCGGTCAGCCAAGGCTTGCAGTAGGCCGCCTCGTTGGGCTTGCGGATGAACTCAAACTGGCACGGCACCTGCCCGTCGTTGGTGACGCTCAACGTCTTGGCCTGGTGCGCCATGTACTTCACCTCCTTGAAGTGGAACTGGCCACAGAAGAAGAAGAAGACATGTCATTTCTAAGCACCTTTCAAAACTCTCAAGGTCACTTTCCATCCATCCATTTTCCGTAGCGCTTCTTCCTCATTAGGGTGGCGGGGGGTGCTGGAGCCTATCCCAGCCGTCTTCGGGCACGAGGCGGGGGACACCCTGAATTGGTTGCCAGCCAATCGCAGGGCACACAAAGTCACCCTCACACTCACACCTCGGGACAATTTGGAGTGGTCAATCTGCCTGCCATGCATGTTTTCGGAGTGCGGGAGGAAATCGGAGGAGCCGGAGAAAACCCACGCGGGCCCGGGGAGAACATGCAAACTCCACACAGCCGGGACGCGAACCGGTCGGTGTGCTAACCACTCGACTACCGGCCCGCTGGTCACTTTACAGTGACAGAAAGGTCTTACCTCTCGTTGGGACAAGGTGACGGAGGGAATGCACTCGTTCTCCATCTTGTCGAGATTGCGAACAATCTCTTCAAAGGTCTTCTTGTAGCAGTCGCCGTTCACTCTCTTGATCTGCACACGAGTCACAACTTTCCCGTTAACGCACGACAATTTTGCCGGTCGGAAAAATACGCCACTTGGAAGAGCCTTACATTTTCTGCAATCAATTCATCATCATCATCATAATCATAAGAATACTAATACTACTACTAATAATAATACATTTCCTTTGTAAGCGCCTTTCAAAACTCTCGAGGTGACTTTACAGTCACAGGATAAGTTTTTTTCTGTGGGTGAGCAGCAGCAGCCACACGCGCCAGCATTCACTCAACCCAGAAGTCACCCAGACAGATGGAAAGCTTGCTAGTTAATAGATAGCTAATAGATCGCAAGCTAAATAGCTAATAGATGGCAAATAGATAGTTAGATAGCTAGATAGCTAATAGATAGATAGCTATATAGCTAATAGATAGATAGCTAAAGAGCATCTAACCAGCCAGATAGCTAATAGACAGCAAATGGATAGCAAATAGATAGCTAGCTCAGTAGCCAGCTAGGTAGCCTGCTATATAGGCAGCCAAATAGCTAATAGACACCAAATAGAAAGCAAATGGATAGATAAATAGCTAGCCAGCTAGATAGCCAGCCAGCGAGCTAGATAGCAAGATAGCAAATAGATTCCAAATCAATCAATCAATCAATCAATCAGGGTGATTTGCCAATGGGTGTCAAACGACGGCGACTGACCCCGACGTCCATCAGGGAACTGACAGGCTTGTGGTCGCTGGTCTTGAGCGTCATGTGACTGCGGTAATGGCGCTGACTGATGTCCTTCCCCCGCCACAAGATGCGGTCGCACCAGGCCGGCGCGCGGCATTTTTCGCTAAGACGCGCAGGACAACAAAGACGTTTCAAAGGACAAAGGGCGAAAGAACGACGGGCGCCGCCGCCGCCAACGTCCAGCCCACCTGGTGTCCCACGCGTCCGAGCCGGTGTCGTATTTGTAGGTGGGCTGGAAGTCGATCTCCCCCTCCGCGAAGCCCACAAAGACCGCCTCCTCCTCGATTTGCCTTTTGAGCTGCCGCCACGACGCCGGCGTCAGACACGGAGCGGCAATGGTGGCCGGCGGCCATTACCTGATCGTACGCGTGGAGCATCTCAAAGTCCTTCTTGTTGATCAGGTCCTTGACGTCGGACACCGGCAGGTCACTGATGCGGTAGTTGAGGTCGCCGATCCAAAAGACGGCGCTGAGCGGGCAGACGAGGATGAGAGATAGCTAGCTAAATAGCCTCTGGCCAGCCAGATAGCTAATAAACAGCAAATAGATAGCTAGCTCAGTAGCCGGCTAAGAGATAGCTAGCTAAATAGCATCTAGCCAGCCAGATAGCTAACAGACAGCAAATAGATAGCTAGCTCAGTAGCCGGCTAAGAGATAGCTAGCTAAATAGCCTCTGGCCAGCCAGATAGCTAATAAACAGCAAATAGATAGCTAGCTCAGTAGCCGGCTAAGAGATAGCTAGCTAAATAGCATCTAGCCAGCCAGATAGCTAATAGACAGCAAATAGATAGCTAGCTCAGTAGCAAGCGAGCGCCGACGGCGTCCTACTCGTGCTTCATGATGGTGAGCGGCGGCCGCGTGGGGTCCATCTGGCGAAAGCGCAGGCGTCCGCAAATGTCCTTGTAGTCCTGATTGCGCCGCTCGTACTCGTCGGCGTGCGCCGCCAGGTGGCAGTTGACCACGCACACGTCCGAGTTGTGGAAGCGGAAGCGGATGCCCACCGCGCCCTTGTTGCCCTGGCGAGGGCGAGGGCGGGTCAGAAGAGCCGGCCGGCCAGGTACGCACGCGTTGGCTGGCGGCGGTATTTGTCCTTACCATCCTGCCCATGATGCCGGTGCCCACCGACTCCGCCTCCACGTCAGAAATGAAGCGGGCGTGCTCCTTCTTGACGTAGAAGAGCAGCATGATGCCCACCAGACGCACCAGCTTCACCTGCGCCGTTGGCGGAGGGGACCGCACGCCAAAGTCAAAACGCGCGTGACGGACCTTCTTTGATGACCGCCTTTCTTACTTACCAAGGCGTACTTGGCATCGGGGTGCACGGCGTCCGACACGGCTTTGGTCCACTCCGGCTCTTTTGGGGTGTCGTTGAAGAAGAAAGCCTCTTTGCTGAGGTCCAGCTCCTGGAAACTACGACCACCCCCCACACACACACAAAAAAAAAACACCTTAGACCGGGTGTCGGCAACCTACGGCTCTTTTGACGAGCCCCATGCTAACGTTAGCATCAATGCGAGAGACAAGCAAGCGTGGAAGCTAATGAGCCGTGTTCAGGCTAGCTAGCAGTAGCTTGGCGTATGGACCCGGCAAGTTGACTTTCATTCCCATCGTTTGGATGGATTTTTTTGTTACCAATCTTCAGGTACGGAAAACTCTTCATATGAATGCCGAGTACTCTCACACATTTATGCGAAATATTACATTGGGACATTTTGTTGAAATCACGTGCGTGTGCGTCTCTCACTGAATAACATTTCGAAATATTTGATGCCTTTTATGGCTCTCTTTCGTCACAAAGGTTCCCGAGCTCCGCGTTCGAGGCTACTTGCTGAATGGATGTGAAAAAATGTTAGCACGCGGTCGCTTAGCCTCCAGGGGGAGGGGTCGGGGGGTACCTACCCCACGCAGTACACGTCCGGCGGGTCGGGCGTGCAGCTCAGCCACGGCCGCAGGCTCTCTTTGGGCGTCTGCCCATTGACATTGTACGTGCCAAGGAAAAAGCTGGAAGCAAAACCGTGCGGCGTTGACGGGCGGACGGAAAAGTCGCTCATTCGTCAGTGGCGCAAACCTGAAATGCTGTCGGTAAATGTAGAGGTCCTCGTTCTTCAGCAGCTCGCACCTGATCAGGTTGTCCCGCAGGCCCGACGGCGGCACGGCCGATCCGTCGGACGCCGCCGGGCCGGAAGGGCGCGCCCGCTCGTCCGGCTCGTCTCGCCCGCCGGAGACGTCGCGACTGCCGGGCGGGGGAAGAGACGAGGGAGCCGTGACGAGACCGCTCGCAGCCGACGTCTTGACCCTTTGAGGACCGCTTCCTGGAAATATTTCCCCTAAGGGTGTCGGGGGCGGGCCGCGGGTGCAAAAGCTTTACCTGTCTGCGTCGTCGCCGGGCGTCGTCGCGCCGTTGGACTCCTTTGGCCGCTCCAAGCTTCGCTTTTTCTCGTCTGTCGAATGCTCTGCGGGTTCAAAATGCAAGCGCTCATTTTCATGGAAAGGGACGGGGGGTTGACTGCCGTTTTCAAACTGCCGATTGGATTCCCGCGCGTGCGGCGGCGGCGGACTTTGGACGGGCCGAGGCGGGGCGGCACTTTGACCGAGACGCCTGCCTGGTTCGCGGGCACTTGAACGCCTCGTTCTCTTTGGAGCCTCTCAAACTATTGATGGGAATTGCGGATCTTTTCAGCGAGCCGGTTCTTTTGCTCTTTTCCCCAATGGCTCCTCAGTTTCCTTGTTTTTTTTTTTTTGTTGTTGCTGGAATTAATTAACCACCAAAAATCATGTAAAATTATGTGAAAAACGAGTTACTCATGTGAAAAATACACAATATCAAATAGTTTTCTTCATATGGCTTGATTTATATGTGCACAGAGTTAGCGGATGCTAACTTTGACGTTCCCTGTGGTGACTTTGGTCTGATGATCAGCTGTCACTCATTTGCTTTTCATCTTAATAATGCTAGCATACCAACTCGTAAAAAAATACAATACTTGAATAATAATAACAGCATAATTCCCCATTGCGGGACGAATAAAGGTATTCTGATTCTGATAATGTGCTAACATGTGTCCACCTGTCTAGCCAAACACTCCCCCTTCTCCTCACTGCTGCGTGTGTCTGTAATTCCCCCCTCCCTCCTCTACCACGGATATCGACCAATCACATGCAACTTTAACCGAAGACCGGGAGCAGGGAATAGGGGACAAAAATGTCAGCTCCCATTTCCGGCTCCTTGTTAGGAACCGGCTCTCTTGGTTCACTTCGGCTCTGAGAACCGTTTCGTTGGCGAACGACACATCACTATTTCAAACACAGGTGCAAAAAGTTCCACCTGGCGCAAAATCGGGACAGGGGAGGACGACAAAAGTCGGAGGCGAGTTTGCCACTTCGCACCCCCTCCCCCCAACCGCCAAAAGGACTCGGAAGAAAAGAGAAGAAGCCGAAACGGACGCCACGGCGACGAAGACGCCTGTCGCAAAGGAAACGACGTCCTTACGACACCGTAACCGCAACGACGCGGCGCCCAACCGCCGGTTCGGAGTCCAACTCGTTCCAATGTTGCCCATCAGGGTTCAAATGAAAGGAAAGCGGGGCCAAGTCGGCTTGTAAGCTTTCTCCCGTGCCGGCTCCCTTCCTCCCGCCGTTCCTCCCGCCATTCCTCCCGCCATTCCTTCCCCCCTCCCTTCCCGGCCGCCCGCTTGGAGCGAGGCTAGCTTATTAGCCCCGCCGGCTAGCAAGCAGCAACGCGACGAGCGTCGCGGGAGGGAAACGTTGCTCCTACCGGAGTCTCTCGTGACCGTGGACATGTCTCCGCTCGCATTCTGGGGACGACAAGTCGAGCGCTGGCGGCGGCGAACCGTGCTAACGTCGCCGTGGGAGGAGCCAAGGTGGCCTCATCGCGCGCGTGCACGGCCCGAGGGAGCGAGCGAGCGAACGAGCCAAGGCGCCATTTGCTTTTGGCTTCGCTTTGGTTTGTCGTCATGTGTCGTTCGCGAACGAACCAAGAGAGCCGCTTCCTATCAAGGAGCCGGAAATGGGAGCCGACTTTTTTGTCCTCTATTCCCCGCCCCTGGTCTTCAATTAAAGCCACACATGATTGGTCGATATCCGAGGTAGAGGGTTGCGAGGAGAATTACAGACACGCGCAAGGGGGAGGGTTCGGCTAGACAGGTGGACAAATGTTATCACGTTATGCTGTTATTATTATTCAATATTTATAGTTTTTACTAGTTGGTATGATAGCATTATTAAGATGAAAAGCAAATGAGATCAGACCAGAGTCACCACAGGGAAAGTCAAAGTTAGCATCCGCTAGCTCTGTGCACATCTAGAACAAGCCATATCAATAAAAATATTGGATATAGTGTATTTTTTTTTACATGGTTATACGTTTTACACATCATTTTACATGATTTTTGGTAGTTAATTAATTTAAGCAACAAAACAAACAAACTGAAGAGCCATTTTGGAGCCAAAAGAGCTGGCTCTTTTGAGTGAGCTGAGCCAAAAGAGCCGTATCTTTTTATTAAGCCGCAATTCCCATCACTATCATGTTTTTGGGCCCCGGGGCCTCAAGACACGCCCTGAGAAACGGGCGGCTTCTGCCTCACATGACCCACATGACAGTATTTGTTTGATGGGGACCCGAGGCCCCTCTTATTTTGAAGATGCCCGCCGGAAGTGAGGCGCTCTCCGACCGTCGCCCGTCTTGTTATAATAATAAATAACAATCCATGTGATTTGATAGTGCCTTTCAAAACTGTCAAATTCACTTTACAGTCGCAGGATCCGTTTTTCTGCGGGTGAGCAGCGGCAGCTACACGCGCCAGCGTTCACTCAACCCGGAAGTAACTCAAATAGATAGAAAGTTAGCCAGCTAGCTAACAGCTAGCTAATAGAGAGCCATCTAGACAGTTAGCTAGCTAGCTAGCTAGCTAGACAGTTTATATTCTTCTTCTTATGATGTGTCCGGCCAATTGTTGAGAATGGAGGAAGCGCAAGCAGACTTTTTGTGTGTCCCTGGGTGGAGGTGGATGTGGATGTGGATGTGGCGTGGCGAGGCGAGGCGAGGCGACAAACCTGTTTTCCTGTGCTGCTTGAGTTTAGTCAGCGTTGCGCCGAGGGGTGCCAAGGCTTGTTTGACAAGTTGCGGGCCTTTGGTGCCTGTTCGGTAGTTGTCGATCCACTCCAATTTGGCCTCCCGGCTTGGAATCTTGCAAACGTCTGAAGAGAGTGGGAGGAAAAGACGAAAAGTCGGGAGGAGGCCGGTTCAACCACCCGGCCGGGCCATTTGCCACCAGCTTACTTTTGGCGTCCGCGGGGACCACCTTGCGCAATCTTTCCATCTTTGCCACCCTAATTCCACAGCCCCCCCAAAGAAAAGCCCGCTAGCCAAAAGTCCAGCGTTTGCGTCCCCGAAAGAGAGGGAGGCGGCGGCAAAAGGGATCTGCCCATCTCACGCTTGTCTTGAAAAAATCTTGAAAGCCAGCAAAAAGGAAAAAGACCAGGGCGTACGTCCGGGAGAGACCCCAAAGGGAGCTCCGGCCGACCTCACGTCGGCCTCCCGCTGCGTCACGTCACGCCACGCCCACGTGACGCCGTCACGTCACGCCACGCCCACGCAAGCCAAAAGCGGAAACTTTTCTTTTCCTCCATTCCGAATGCAGCAAATTTCTCAGCGCCTTCACATGCAGCTCAACAAAAACGTGATTTTTTTTCTCCCCCTTTTTTGCGATGGCCAAATGACAGGCATGACAATGACAAATGACCAAAAAAGTCTGAAAGAAAAGAGGGAGGAATGCACACACACACACATCACAAAATCATTTTTCTCCGCGGGTGAGCAGCGGCAGCCACATGCGGCAGCGTTCACTTAATCAGGAAGTAACTCAAATATATAGAACGATAGCTAGCTAGCTAATAGATAGCCAGATAAAAAATTACCTAACTAGCTAGACAGCCACATAACTAATAAATAGCTAGCTACATAGCTAGCTGGCTAGAGAGATCGCAAATAGATAGCAAAAGGATAAATAGCCAGCGACATAGCTAGCTATCAGAATGTAATACTCATCTTGAATACGAATGTTTTTCTGTTCCTCCTGATTGGTAAACCTCCAGCTGAACGATCGGAATGAAAGTTAACTTGCCGGGTACATACGCAAGGTGACTGCTAGCTAGCCTGCACACAGCTCATTAGCTTGCACGCTTGTTTTCTGCTGCCTCTCACAGTAGTATATTGATGCTAACGTTAGCATGGGGCTTGTCATCGTTGGCCTGTTTCCTCCATGGGATGGGATGTTTCATTGCAAATGACAATCTATCAAATTACAAGCTGTTCTCTCCACAAAGGCCAATCAACTTGATTGTTTTTTGTTTTACTCGTCCACTTATTCAAAAGGGGGCGTTTACCTGTTTTGACATCAACGGAACCTAAGTCAGTATCATCCAATCAAAATGGTGCTTTACGCCAGCATAAGCCCAAACAGGAAATGAACAGCGAAAAAGCCAGAAGCCATAGTTCCGCGTGATCCGCTCATTTTGGTCTGAAAAAGTCGGAAATCGGCGGCAAATTCTCATCCCTGAAATCAAATGTTTTGGCCACGTTTGTTTCAAGATGGCCGCCAAGTCTTTCCAACTTGAGTGGAGCAAAAAGCAAAAAGGAGAAGAAGGAGAAGAAGAGCACCTACCGCTCCAAGCCCGAATCACCTCCCCAAGGAAGCGTCTGGACTGAGACCCAAATGGAAGTTTCAGCTCCACACTTTCTTGCTTGTAACTCACTCGCACTCTCGTATCGGCGCCTTTGAGAGGCGGAGTGGTGGTGGGGGTACAAAATGACAAACTACATTTACAATACAATTATAGACACAGCAAGAAGAAAAAAAACTCACCGACAAGGGCGAGCTCCTCGGGGGAGGAAACTGTAAAAAACACAAAAGGATGTTCAGCTGGAGACCGCGGGGAGGGTCCTCGGGTCCCTGGAGAGCCCCGTCCCGCCCGTTTCGGACCCCCGCCCCTCGACACGCCCGAATCAAAGCATCCGATCGTCAGCGAGCTCGGCGGTGGGCCGAAAACCATCACCGGTGGCCGAATCGGGTGTGTCCAAGAGGCGGGGCCTCCGGGAGTCAATGCTCACCCTGGACGAGGTCAAAGTTCAGGTCGATGGGGACCACGTCCTCCAGGGTCACGTCGTCGGCGGCGATGGCCATCCGCCGATGCGTGTAAATAAAGATTCTGTCACACAAAGAAAGAAAAGCCTCTCATTTTGCCTCTGAGTCGCTAATCAACATTTTATCAATGACATTTATTATTATTATTATTATATGCTAGCTATTTGCTATCTGGCTGGCTAACTAGCTACCTAGGTAGCTATCTATTAGCTAGCTGGCTGGCTATTTAGCTAGGTATCTGTTGGCTGTCAATTGGTTAGCTCGCTAGCTAGCTTTCTATTTGTGTTAGCTGCCGCTGCTCACCCACAGAAAAACTGATCCTGTGACTATAAAGTCACCTTGACAGTTTTGAAAGGCGCTTAGAAATTAAATAATAATAATAATAACATATATATTTAATAAATATATATATTTATATGTATTATTATTATATTTTGCTCACTATTTGCTATCTATTAGCTATCGGGCTAGCTAGCTAGTTATCTATCCACTATCTAGCTGGCTGGGTTAAGTGAAGGCTGGCGCGTGTGGCTGCCGCTGCTCACCCACAGAAAAAACTGATCCTGTGACTGTAAAGTGATCTTGAGAGTTTTGAAAGGCGCTTAGAAATCAAATGTATGATGATGATGATGATGATGGAGCCATCTTTGGTTTGGCGTTTGTGGACTTACGCGTGTCCTTCTGCGGCCTCCACCAATCCCAGCAGTCTGCTCTCCGCCACGTCGGCGGCCGTAACGTCGCATTGCACCGCCTGTTCCACGCCGCCGCCGTTCAGGAAAACGCCAAGGCTCAAAACGTAGACGTGGACCCGAGGAGCCACCTTTGATCCGCCGTCCTGCAACGGATTCAAACCGGCGGCGGCTTCGACGTCGGATCAATCCGGTGCGTGGCAACATCGAGACTCGCAAAACATGGCGGACGGCGAAGCTCCCGGGGGGAAAAAAAGATCATCGCTTGGAAACTCGATCGTTCGGGCGTCAACCAATGATGTTGGTATTCTTACGAGTGGGGGTGATTAAGTCAATTGGAATTTTTGGATGGAAAAATTGATCGCTTTTCACTTCATTTCATTGAGGGGGGGGGAAAAAACGATTAGCGCTTAGAATGTTAGCATCATTGCCATATTGTTTTTGCATGTTAGCGTCATCGCCATATTGTTTTGCATGTTAGCATTTAGTTATGCCATATGTCTTTGTGTTGTCATATTATTTGTTTTTTTTTCCGGCTTGAATGAACGCTGGCGCGTGTGGCTGCTGCTGCTCACCCACAGAAATAAAAACTTATCACAGGATTGTAAAGTGACTTTGCGAGTTTTGCAAGGCGCTTCCAAATGAAACGGATTATTAATTAGTATGATTATTATTGACTCGAATTTTGAGCAGTCCCTTTTTGTCACATCTGATCGTCACTTGAAGAACAACACGAGTCGAGCGGGTGGTGTGACGTCATATTCAGAGCCCGCCCACCGGCCTCGAAAACGTGGCGTCTTGGAGCTCCGCCGCCATCTGGTGTTGAAAACGCGCTCACGACCAAATTCGCCTCCCGATTTGGGCTCGTCCCACCCGCGAAACCGCCACGCGCACGCTCGTCGTGGCAAAAGTGGCGTTTTGCGTTTTGCCAACGTCGGCGCCTCTTAACGGACCGGAACCGGATTACAAGGACCCGTTGGAGATCGGGAGCGCAAAAGGATACTAAGAGGCACTTTTGGCCGCCTCGGAGGGAGTCCTGGATGGCGACCGACTGATCCATGACGCGTCCGAGGCAACTTGCGGCCAGTCCGCGCGTCGCGAACGAGCAGGCGACCCACGCGAGTCTTCGTCCGGTGCTCGCGAAGCACGACCGCCGCGCGCCGACGGTGACGCCCGCGCCTAGTGACGTCACAGCCGGGCCGGGCGGTCAAAACGTCCCAACATGCTTCGACTCGCGCACTAAAATGGCGCCGTTCGTCCGCCCTGCGATCCACTGCAAAAGAAACGCAACCTACTGAAACGGAGAGGAACATGGAAGCTCCCAGTGGGGTCGTTGGTGGGGGGGGGGGGGGTGTTATGTTCCAGGAGCAAAGGAAGCCAAATGGCAACTTGTGGAACGCCGCCGAATACGAACGTCCAACAGGCCTCCGGCGGACGACATTTATTTTCACACGGCCATATTTTGGACAAGAGTCGACCCCAAATTGGACCGGGAAGACCCGATGGAACCTGTCCATCGGGTCACATACAGAAATGACAAGTATTGTCTGTTGTCAATTGTATGTCTTTTAGCCACATTAGAAGTGCCTTGCATGTCTTGCACGCTGCGTCCGAGAGGACATTAATTTCATTTGTGCTGTATGTCATGCATATTGGCACGTTTGACAATAAAGCTGACTTTGACGCTGACAGCAAAGCGATACGAAGGCGACTCCGCCGACTTGATCAACAACACAAACGGCGTCTCCAAAAGAACAACAAGTGGAAACGCTGTCGGTCCATTTGTCTCGAACTGCTATCCCATAGTTGACCGGCAGACGGCTGCGCCTTCATTTATTTTCTCGACACTCGTAACGTAGGCCGGACAGGTTTTACTTTCCACGCTTCTTTACTGAAAGGACACTGACCGGACGCCGTTTCATGCGCCGGCCGGTCTTTTCCGTTTGACGTCCCCGCGGACTGACGAACCGACGCCATCGTTTTTGTTTCCGAACTGAGATCAGACATCTAAAAAAGCCCTGGCTGATATTTTGAGTCAAATGCAAAACCCCAATAAAAAGGAGTGAAAGTGTCCCAAAACGACTTCAAAATGAGCTCGGATGCTGAGCTGAAGAAGGTCCCGCCCCCTTGTTCGTGACGTCACGCCAGGCATCGAGATCAACTCAAAAACAAGACTTCCTGAATGTTCAGCGGCAGTCTTAAAAGGTCAAATCTCGCTTTAATATGCGGCGGAATCTTTGTCAAATACGTACGCTCGTAGAAGTCAGTTGACAAACGATGGACACGAGTTGTCCGGAGGTTGTCCTTTAACTTTCATTTGACCGAGAAGACGGCGAGCACGGACATGCTTCGCCGCTGTACTCTTGAGCAAGGAAGACGAAGATCCAACCTTCCATTCCGCAGCGGCAAGCGGGCAAAGTGGTCGCTACCATTTTATTCACTGATGTCGAGTCCAAGTGTTTGGTGTCAGTAATAGCGCTATTTTTAGCCGCGTTTGTCGTTCTACGGCGGTGTCGTTGGTGATTGACGTGAAAGAATGAAGCATCGGTACAAAGAGGCGGGCGGAGTCCTCCAATGGAAGCGCAACGAGAAAGAACTGGAGCGGACGCCATCTTGAAAGCGCCTCGCGTTGAAATAAATAGCGCGACGCGGACGCCGTCCTCACATCAGGAGGCCCGCGAGCAGCAGGAGCCACGGCGCCAACGCCGGCGAGGGTCCGTCGGCCCGGGAGGCCACGTGGTTGAGGGTCCCGTTGAGCCACAGGCAGGACGCGCCCGCGACGGCCGGGCAGCACTCCAGGTGGCAGGGGGGCGGGGCCTCCCCCCGGCACGCCGTCCGCTGGGAGCAGTTGGCGGCGCAGCCCGCCGTCCACCGCGTGGACGACTGGAGCCTTTCTTTCACCAGCTGGGGAAGCAAGACGCAGCGCAGTCAGTCAAAGCTGCCTGACTGGAAATATACAAGCAAAACATTTCTTTGAGGCCGACTGTCGACACTTCAAGGACAAGTTGCGTCCATCATTCGTCAAGTGACTTCTACTCAGCGCATTTGACAAAGATTCTCGCTACCTTTCACCTTTTATGACTCGCGCTGAATATTCGTGAAGTCTTGTTTTCGAGTTGAAGTCGATGCCGGAAGTGACGTCACGGAAGGAACGCCCCTGACCGACAAAGCGACACATAATGCATTTTGGGTACTTTTTTTTCATCTGAAAACACCATGTTGATGGCGAAATTAGAAGGAAAATAAGATCAATAACGCCATGGGGAATCGTTGTGTGTCCCAGCCAATTGCGCTAACACGCATAAAGAAGGTGTAAGTTGACACAAATTCCCAGCGGAGAAATCAGTCCATTTCATGTACTGGACGAAAGGCAGCTTGTGCGCCCTCTTGTGCATTTTCTGGGCGCTACATCGGAGTCCAGATCTTCACCGGTTTCACCGCTTGCAGACGGCTCAAATTGATACGGAAGGACTTCTTTAATCGATGGCAAACATTTATGCTTTCCTCTTCACAACTATTTGAATCTTATTCATAAGTGGATGAGTAACAAGAAAGCATCTTCTCCCAATCTGAAGCCATTGTTTTGATTCTGGAGCGAGGCAGTTTGTGAAGGAGTGACGTCACCAACTGGGGGCGGGACTTTCTCAATCTCTCCAGTTTTGAGCTCATTTGCGGCCATTTTGGGCCACTTGAAGTCCTTTTTAATGGTTTGACTCAAAATATCAGCCTGCGTGTTTTAGGTGTCTTAGATGCTATCAAACGTTTTTCTGATGTCAGTTAGGAAAGACAAAAATGGTGTGGGTTGTCCTTTAATTCAAGGACCCTCCCTCCCCCACCTCGCATTTGTTGCTCTGCGGTGCCGTTTAGTATTCAGAAGGGATTTTCAGGACATCGGGGCCACTTGGATCCTGGGGGGCGGGGGGCGCAGATTTTCTACCCTGAAGGTTTGAAGCCACGATGCCCCCCCCCCCCCCCCAACATCTCACCTGACAGTGCGCCTGCGCGGCCGAGCACGTCCGTAGCGTGTTGCGAAAGGCGCTGTAGCAGGTGCTTCCCGTGCACGTCCCGCCGTTGCATTTCTTTCCCTGAGAAAGCAAAAGGGGTCAAAAGGGTCACCCCCATCGTAGACGTATTGCGTAAGCCCAGCCAGCCAGCATCGACTGTGGCCTCTTCCAATGTGCCTTTTATCCATTTCTTGATGACGATACGAGTGCAGCGCGGCGGTCCACCGGAGACAAATTCCTGGTGTGTTCAAGATGATTCCGATTCTGATTAAAAAAGGTCAATTGAGGCTCACTTTTCAAGTATTTTAGATGGCTATATATATATGAGCTATATAGCATTCTTTTAGCTAGCTAGCTTTCTATCTTTTTGAGTTACTTCCGGGTTGAGTGAACGCTGGCGCATGTGGCTGCCACTGCTCACCAACAGAAAAACATCCAACAGTGACTGTTAAGTGGCCTTGAGAGTTTTGAAAGGCGCTTAGAAATGAAATGTATTCTTATTATTATTATCATCATCATTTGCTATCTATTGAGCTAGCTAGCTAGCTAGCTATCAATCTATTCAACGAGCTATCTATCTATTGAGCAAGCTATTGGCTGGATAGCTAGCTGGCTATCTGTTGGCCATCGATTGGCTAGCTAGCTAGCTAACTTTCTATCTATTTGAGTTATTCCGGGTTGAGTGAACGCTGGCGCGGGTGGCTGCCACTGCTCACCCACAGAAAACTGATCCTGTGACCGTAAAGTGACCTTGAGAGTTTTGAAAGGCGCTTAGAAATCCAATGTATTATTATTAAAAGAATTTGCACTTTCTTCTTGTTTGCATTCGGGGCGTCAGGCCAGCGCGGTTGTACTCACGTTAGCCGTCGTCGCTGGGTGCGTGGGCGTCGCCGTCATCGCCATGGTGACGGAGGGGGTGCTGGGGGTGGGGGCTTGGTTCAAAGGTAAAAGGGCAAAACAAAGGTCAACGCAAAGCGAACGGACGGACGGACGGAGGCGGCGGCGGTCACCCGCGGACGTCACGGCGGCCATCGATGCTAACGTGTCGGCGAGGCAACCCGTCACGTTGCAGCAGGCGACGGCGCAAGGGGCGTCGGTGGCGTTGGCGCAGACGCTCCCGCAGGAGGCGCTGCAGTTAGCCGCGTACGACATCATCTCCATCTTCCACAACTGACACAGAGAGCGGTACAAAAATCAACGTCGCCCAAGGTCAAAAGGTCAAATCGCCATCCCAAAGGTCTCCGAGGGCGCCGACCTGACACCATTGGCCGCCGGCGCAGCGCGTGCCGTTGCCGCCGGCGTACGCGGCGAGGCATTGCGAGGAATCGCAGCGCAACAGCGGGCAGGAAATCTGTCGGCGGGAC
Organism: Hippocampus bargibanti; assembly: GCF_051943395.1. NCBI lineage: Eukaryota > Metazoa > Chordata > Actinopteri > Syngnathiformes > Syngnathidae > Hippocampus > Hippocampus bargibanti. Next base: position 31,357,920 of record NC_142739.1, on the reverse strand, counting down.
ACAAAAGATGGCCGCTCGGCTCGGCGGGACATTCAAAATGGCCGACGGCGTGGACGAAGGGCGGGACTTGCCGCGTCCGTCGGCGACACGGTGGCGTTGGCGCCGCCTGCTGTGGGCGAGGAGGCGGCGTTAGCGTCGGGAATCGGCACAATAATAATCATAATAAATCAAATCATATATCATAAATAGATACATACATTGAAATAAACAAATTGAAATTGAAATACATAGAAATAAATAAATAATGCTAAATGCTAATGGATAGCTAATAGATAGCCAACAGCTAGCCAGCTAACAGCCAGCCAGCTAGACAGCTAACAGCTTGAATAATTAGTCAGTACAAATGTAATTTGTTAATTAATAATAAATAAATAAGCGTCGGAAGCAAACCTACCATCGGCTGGGGGCGTCGTCCACATCCTGGTCCCGGCGGCCGCGGGCGTGGCTGCGCAGACGGCGCATTGTTTACAGCCCCGCCCCCAAATGAGGAAAACCTTTTTAAAAGCAAAACGTACCGCCGGAAGCGCCGGAGGTGGCGACGGGCGTCGCCGTGGCGACGGCGGAGGAGGAAGACGACGGCCCGGAAGTGGATCCTGGACGGTTTGAAAGCAAGATTCAAGCGACGCCGGGAAATGCACCTTGTCAAGCCATCGTGCGGCGCGTACCGGCGGCGGCTGCTGACATCATGGCGGCGGTGGTGCTCTCTGCCGACGAGCTCGCGCTGGTCATGGTGGCCGCCCATGTCGGGGCTTCGTCTTCACCTCAAAAACATTTCTTCTTCAATAGAGTCTCGCAACATTGGAAACATTTCACGCAGGGGCAACACATTTTAGCTAGCTAGCTAGCTTTCTATCAATTTGAGTTACTTCTGGGTTGAGTGAACGCTGGCGCATGTGGCTGCCGCTGCTCACCCGTAGAAAAACCGATCCTGTGACTGAAAAGTCACCTTGAGAGTTTTGAAATCAAATGTATTATTACGATTATGATAAAAAGGACACTTTTTTTCCAGAACATTTGACGTCGACTTGGCAGGATCTCAACACAACTCAAATCGCAACAATTTTCTTCTTTGGTCAAAAATCAAGTCAATTTAAAAGAAAGAAAAAAACAAAAACGAATTACATTTGGGGCAAAAAAAGAAGAAAAAGGCATTCTTGGTCTTTTGAAAAATACAATGACTCACAGATCTTACGATAAAACTTTGGGGTTGGAATTTAGACTGATTATCTATCTATCTTGGTAGATCGCTATCTATCTGTCTAGCTAGAATAGATAGATATCTATCTCGCTATATCTTCTTCTTCGGGCTTTTCCCTTCAGGGGTGGCCACAGTGAATCAATGTCTTCCATCTATCCCGGTTTTGTGCATCCTCTTCTCTCACACCAGCTACCTTCATGTCCTCTTGGACCACATCCATAAAGCTCCTCTTAGGTCTTAATTCTGGTCTCCTGCCTGGCAGTTGAAGGCTCAGCATCCTTCTCCCCATATAGTCGTTCTCTCTCTCCTCTGGACATCTGGTCCAAACCTTCTCAGTCTGACTTTCTCTCCAAAGCCTCTAATATGAGTTGTCCCTCTAATGTACTCATTCCTGATCCTATCTCATATATATATATATATATATATTTTTTTTTAATCTATATCTCAATAATCCCTCCCTATATCAGTGTATTTTTTTTTTTTTTTTTTTTTGGGGGGGGGGGGGGGGGGTGCTGCTCAAATATGACTTCTGTGAAAATGCCTCCTCCGCAATTTTAATTACTCAAAAACAATGTGTGTGTGTGTGTGTGTGTGTGTGTGTGTGTGTTTTTTCCCCTGGAAAAACATGTTGGAATGTTGCAACTTTCAAAGGAAGTCTGTCTCCCTTGCAAAACATTCCTTTACTCCGCCGCCGACTAAAAGATGAAAGAAGGAGTCAAGCAAAACCCACCAGTGGACATGGCGGCGGAAGACATCATCGCGCCGCTCGTCGGCACGCCGGATGCCCCGTTTGGACCGGAGGCGGAGCCCGACGCGGGGGCGGAGCCCGACACGGGGGCGGAGCCCGACGCGGGGGCGGCGCTCGCCGTATTGGGAGCGGCGACCGAGCCGACGGTAGAACCGGCGGCGCTCGCCCCGCCGGTGGACGCGGTCATCCCGCTGAGCGTGGAAGACCAGGCGGCGCCCGCCGAGCCTCGTGACATCGTGAGCAGGAGCAGGAGGACGAGCGGTCGCGCCGCGCCCATCTGACCTGCAGAAAGAAATACAAACATGGAAATGGCGTTTTACTTCCTTTTATTCTGAAAAGGATTTGACATTTCCCGTTCAAGCGCAGGCGGCCCGGCAGTCCAGCGGTCACAGGATCAGTTTGTCTGCGGGTGAGCGGCGGCGGCCACACGCGTCAGCGTTCACTCAACCCGGAAGTCATTCAAATAGATAGAGAGCTAGCTAGCTAGCTAATAGAGTGCTAGCTAGCTAGCTAATTAAAATATGAAACATCAATCAAGTAGGCCTATGTGTATTTATTGTTTGAACCTTGCAGTCATTTGTATGTATGATAATGATAATACAGTAAAGTCTCGTTCTATGGATATCGGTTATATCGATAGTACTGCTTATTACGATATGTGTTATTTCTATGAACGCAAGGAGAAAATTTACATGCGGCAGGATCGGACATATCGATAGTCCGGTTCGATATCGACCGACTCCCAAGAATATCCATATAACGAGACTTTACTGTAATAATAATACATTTCATTTACAAGCAGGACAAGTCAGCTAGCTAGCTATTAGCTAGCAAACTAGCTTTCTATCTATTTGAGTTACTTTCGGGTTGAGTGAACGCTGGTGTGTGTGGCTGCCGTTGCTCACCTGCACACAAAAAAAATCCCATGACTGTAAAGTGGCCATGAGAGTTTTGAAAGGCGCTTAGAAATCAAATGAATTCTTCTTCTTCTTCTGATGATGATGATGATGAGTACAATTCAGGGACAACCAAAGTTGACGGCGGTGATGTGATGCGACAAAGCCCATTTAAACAAGGTGAAAAGTTCACTCAGGCTTTGTTGCATGGAGCGAGCGCCGTACCTGCGGGCACGGGCCACGTGGGAGGGGCCATTGTCAGCGTGGGCGAAAAGGAGCCTGCAAGCACAAAAGATGGAGAGGGATGAACTTTGCATGGAAGCAAGAGAGGCCATCTGAGCAAACGCCAGCTTTGTGCCGCTTCGCTTCCTTTTGACAACACAACGGCCGCCGTCTCCTGATTGTTTGTGATGTGGCGATGGAGACAAAAGAAAGGAGACACACCAAACCCTTTTGCTTCTTTTTCACTTTGCCCAATTTGCCTTTTGGCGCCGCAACAACTCCCCCCCCATCGATGCCACGCGTGCTACGACGATGGCCGCCGCTCTCGCTCGCCGGCGGCCTCCCGTGGGTTTCCGCAACGAAGGAACGCCCGGCGACGAGTTCACGTGGAAACCACGCGTCTTCGCCTGCCGCGTCGGGTGAACACGTTGCCATGGCAACCCACGCCCAAGAACGAATGACAGCGGTTGACCCCCCCCCCCCAAAAAAAAGTTACACCACAAAATAAACAGCAGACAAAAAGATCTTATGTTCACATATTGAAATGTTTTCTAAATTTCACACAGCAAAAAAAGGCAATTTTACTCCTGTCATTAAATAAATAGTTAAATAATTACATAGAGAGATCTAGCTAGCTAGCTAGCTAGCACTACAAAAGCTAGATAAAAAGATTTCTAGCTAGCCATCTATTAGCTATCTAGCTACCTGGCTAGATATATAGCTATCTATCTCGCTGGCTATTGGCTATCTATTAGCTAGCTGGCTAGTTACTTACTATTAGCTTACTGGCTAGTTACTTCCATGTTGAGTGAATGCTGGCACGTGTGGCTGCCGCTGCTTACCCACAGAAAAAAACTCGTCCTGTGACTGTAAAGTGACCTTGAGAGTTTTGAAAGACGCTTATAAATGAAATGTATTATTATTATTATTATTATTATGCCGCTGCGAGTGAGCAGCGGCAGCCAGACGCGCCAGCGTTCACTCAACCACTAAGTCAAATATACACTAGCCACAATAACATTCACGACGGCGCCGCGAGAGTGGCTGCCTTTCCAGCAGCTCCTGTATGTTGCTTTTCTACTTTCATAATTTTGCTGCTGCGAAATGTCAATTTCTCCACTGCGAGACTAATAAAGGCAAATACAATCCAATCCAAATAAAGTAAAACTACTCACCATTTGTTGGCAATGCGCTGATCTTACATTGAAATGGGTATCCCTTCTTTTTCTAAACGCTAGCTAGCTAGCTGTGTCGTAGCTTTAGTTGTACAAAATGGAGGATTACTATATGTATACGGATGGTAGCTTTTATTTTATTATTGTTAGTTTTTTTGTGGAAAGCAGATTTCAGCCGATATTTCACAGCAGTTACAGTCAAACTTGGGTTTTTGACCATAATCCGTTCCAGAAACATGTGGGAAAACCGCTTTGGTTGAAAACTGAGTCCAGTGGTGCATTCAGTTAAATCGCTCAATCACTAATTGACAAGCAGCACAACGTTCATGTAGCATTAAAAAGAACCAAACGCCAAAAACTAGTTCTTTTTTTTTTGGGGTGTTGCGTCACTCACCTGGAGCGTCAACGGCGGCGGCAGGTGATGATGACAAGGAGCGCTTTGGCAAGACTTGCGCTCGCCTCGCCTCGTCTTCTCCTGGCGACGCCGCCCCGAGTGGCCGAAGGGGGCGTGGACAAAGTCACCTGAAAAACACCAGCAATTAATGACGAGGGGGGGGGGGGGGAGATGCCAACGTTGCCAAGGTTGCGTAGCGGCAGGTGACTCCAAACAAGTAGCAGCTTGTTAGCAGAGAACACGAGGACAAAAAAAATGAAAGAGGGAATAAAAGCGCCACCTTTCGCCGAAGGTGACGTCAGACAACACAATGGCACATCGCCGAGGCGACAAGAAGCCAAAGTGGCCAGGTGCACGGCTAACCATTAGCATCGGTGCGTCAGTGGGACAAATAATCATAATAATCACAATACATTTCATTTGTAACATCAATGAGAAGGTTTCTTCAGCCGTCATCTGTGCTTCTTTCAAGGTGTCGGATGTTTCGCTTCTCGTCCAAGACGCTTCATCAGAAAACTAACATTTGCTGGTAGTTTCGGATCAATTTGGATTGTTCCTTCAACAGACTTCTTAGGCAACGTGGGCTTAGTTATGCTGATGAAGTGATACCAGAGCAAATGGGGCAATCAGGCCAGTCGTAGAACCCATAATGGGGCAGGACGCAAAGTTTTGTTGGCGGTAGGCCACATTTTGTCGGCAGGCCTTTGGTTTCGCTCCAAAACAATGCGAAATCAGAGCCGGGCCGCCTACCTGTGCCACTAAGAGGATTAGAGGCCATTGACGTCACCCGCGTGGCAACCGCTCGCCGGGCGCCATCTTTGGGGAGTCAAGCAGCTGCTATGGAACATGAAAAACAAACACGGGCGCTCCGAAGCCGCCGACTGAGCCCAGGTCGAAGGCTGCGGGCCTTCTCAAGTCTTAGCCCAAGTCTGGGGAAGGGGGGGGGGGGGGCAGAACCACGTCCCGCCTGACTCCAAAACCAGGTGGCCAAAACGCTAGTGATGTGTCCTTCGCGAACGAGCCGGTTCTGTGAAGTCAACCAAGAGAGCCGCTTCCTAACAAGGGGCCGGAAACGGGAGTCCACTTTTTTTTTGTCCTCTATTTCCCGCCTCCAGTCTTTTGTATTATGCTCATAATCGCCCTATTGTTGTTGTTTTCTAAGGCGAGAAGGAAAGCAGAGAAAGCTGCTCAGCACGTACTCGTTGCCAAAGGCGTCGACGAGGAGCCTCCCGTGGCTTCATTTCTTCCACTCGGGGTTTTCCTCCCTGCGGGCCGCGGAAGTTGGCGTCGCCCGCCATCACGCCATCACGCCGTCCGACGTGACGCTGCTTTCGCCAAGTTGGCCGCTAGAGGTCGCACCGACACCGAGGCATGGCCAATGCATGACGCCTGGCATTCATGGACTGGAATCTAAAAAAAAAACACAGGAAAAAAAATGAATCCTCGCATGTTGCAAGTTATGTTAAGCGCAGACGCCGTCTACAGAAATTTAGCAGAGGACGTCACACTTTGGTGAAGCTGTTCACTGGGTTCTGATATGAAAAAAAGAGCACTTTGCGTCTACTATTAACGCGGGGAAATGAGCAGTCGCAAAAAAGGACGTATGTGCACCAGTGTGACTATCTTGGATTTGTCACTATGGAATGTTTTCAGCGAGTTACTTTTAATTGCCCTTCCGAGTAAGTTTTTGTTTTTATACGTGCGAGTGCCGGCTTAATGTTTTCGTTTGGCGAAGGATAATTTAAAGAAAAACAAAAGCACCCACAAGATGAATGCGGCAATGCTTCCGCTTGTCCACCAAGGCCCTCCGTTTCGTTTTCCAGTCGGTCTTTGCTAAATTGACAACTCTGAAAGTTTCGAAAGTGCTCTTTCTGTATTAGTCACGCCAAACAGACGGCTGTCGCCGACAAACGACGTCATTTAAAACGCGCTGGTTATTGGCTGGCGCCGCAAAGTCGTCACTTCCGCGCGACACCCGCGGTGAAAGGACCCCACTCCCCAAAGAGCCGCCCGCCCGCCCTTTCCTTCTTCCGGCTCACGAGCACGCTGTCAAAATAAGATGATTTCAATGGAAATTCTCAAGGGACAACTCGTCAAGAATCTGACAAAGACCAAAACAAAACACACTTGTCGGATACTTGTGGGTCCTTTTAGGTAGTTTAGGAGGACACATGGAGTCCCCCCCACCCCTCCCCAAAGCATTTTCATTTTTATTTGATTGTGTTCACAAAATTGAGGCTTCAAATAGAGTTTGTATGTACCCCGGTCGAGGATGACGCCTCGTACTGATCTCACAAACGTTTATTGTGGAACACAGTGAAGACATTTAAATCAACAAGATATGTAAATATGCAAATGAATAAGGTACCGCGTGCACCTTGTAAACCGCAAGTAGATCAACTTTGACGACGTAGACTTTAGAGTTTAGACTGTCGTTCTCTCTTGTTCTGTCTCTAGCGATGACTCTGGTCTGGCACATCGAAACGCGGAAGTGATAATGACAAAAGATGAGAAATAAAGTCTTTTAAGAAAAACACACATATAAAGGTTTGCATTGAAACACTTTTACAGAGCAACAAGACCAAAGAAATGCTAGTTTGGTTGTCATGGCAACCAATGACAACATTCCCACCACTTACTGAGTTGTTTTATGAGTAAAATTGAAAATAAAAGTGGCGTCTGCGTCCGCACGCAAATAGTAGACATTGCCTCGACACGCCCAAAGTGAACCCCGAAGAAAATCAATCCGACATGCAGCTTGATTTCAGCGTACCAAAGCTCCGCTTTGGGCAGCGGTAATATCGTTTGCTCATTCCTGGGCAGGTTGTGGCGGGCGGGCGACCGGGCGAGAATGGCTCCTTGGCCCGCGGACAAGCTCTCGTCAGCGGATTGAAGCGGGGGAGCCGGCAAGATGGCCTCCCGGACCACCGGAAAGGGCCTTCTCGCCTCGCCGGAGACGGATTCCCACCGTACGGCCTCCCTTTCGTCAATGTCTGAAAGTCATGAGAAAAAGTTAGCGGGCACCGCGGCCGACAACTGTGAAAAGTTGCCTGCCCGCCCATCGAGTTGCCCGCCCCGTTTGTCACAACTTCAAACACAATAAGACGACCAATCGCTCAAAGAAACCCGTTGTTGCAAACAAATGAAAATGAGATGCAAACGCACGACCTTATAACGCTGGGGAAAGTCCGGAAACAGGCTTCTGATTGGCCGCCGCGCCGAGTATGCAAATTGACAAACAAAGCGAAATTCCCAAATTTCCAAACCGAACAAAGATTTCGAAATGGGAATATTTTCTTCTGATTTCAAAATCTTTGTTCAAACGTTTGCTTTGAAAACAAATGACTTTTTGTTTTTGGTTGAAAAAGTTGTCTTCCGCCCGGGCGCAGACAGACGTGTTCTAAGTTGTACGCCCGACGTCAAAGTTGCTGGCTTCCGCTTTTGTCCTTTTGTCCTTGAGGCGCAAGGTGTCCTTTGGCGCGGCCGCCGGTCAAGCCCCAGACGCTTTTGGACACGGCTAGCTGGTCTGGAGCATGGCTTCGCACTGGCCCGCCGCACCTTCTTTGTCTTCCTTTTGCCGACTGCCCGAGTTAGCCGTCTGTCACCACTCCTAATTGACGTACGATTGGACAAAGTGACGAGATGGCGGCCTTTTAATGCCCGGCAATCCATCTTGACGCCGGCGCTGTCACAGTCATTTGCAATTTCGCTGCGCTTTTGGATCCAGAAAGGAAATGAAGCGGCGCGCGTCCAGCCTTTGTTCAGCGGCGGCGGCGTATGTGCCGCACATTCATCTTCTTCCGTGATTGCTTGGGACGCCGCGACGCTTGCCCGACATAGATGAGCAAGCAAAGGCCTGGCGAGTCGCGATGTGGCGTTCGCAAACGAGCCGCTTCTCTAAAGTAAATGAAGAGAGCTGGTTCCTCACGAGGAGACAGGAATGGGAGCCCATTTTCTTACCCCCAGTCTTCATTGAAAGCCGCACGTGATTGGTCAAGATCCGTGGTAGAGGTGGGAGGGGAGAATTACAGAAAGACGCAGCAGTGAGGAGAAGGGGGAGCACATGATGCTGTTATTATTATTCAATTACTTTATATTTTTTACTAGTTGCTATGATAGCTTTATGAATATGAAAAGCAAATGAGTGACAGCTGATCATCAGACCAGAGTCACCACAGGGAAAGTCAAAGTTAGCATCCGCTAACTCTGTGCACATAGAAATCAAGCCATATCAAGAAAAAAATATTTGATATTGTGTATTTTTTACATGAGTAAATTCGTTTTTCACATCATTTTACATGATTTTTGGAAGTTAATTAATTTCAGCAACAAAAAACAAACAAACGGAGGAGCCATTTGGGAGCCAAAAGAGCCGGATCTCTCTAGTGAGCAGAGCCAAAAGAACCAGCTCTCTGAAAAGAGCCGGAATGCCCTTCACTTCTCGAGGGTGGTGACGGAAGGCTTACTTCAAAAGGGTTCTTGGCAATTTTGATTTCATAATAATAATAATAATAATAATACATTTCATTTCTAAGCACCTTTCAAAATGCTCAAGGTCACTTTACAGTCACTAGCGTTCACTCAACCCGGAACAACTCAAATAGATAGAAAGCTGGCTAGCTAACAGACAGCTAATAGCTAGCTAGCAACAGCTGAAGCTGTAAGAAAGCGATAACATGGACAAAAGGCAGGGAAGGGAAAAATGTTGCCAGAGGTCTGACCAGCGCTTTATTGCCACCCAAGCATGAAAAAAAACCCAAACGAACGCATTTGGGATTTGGTTTGCTGGCATTGTTATTTGGCGCAATTGCCTGAAGAGCCACCAGAGTCGACTGGCGAAATCTCATTCAAGTGATATGAATTGAAAACAACAACAACAACATTTGTTGGCAACTTTCTTCCCATCAGGCAAGAAGGTTTCAATTTGCACATGCGGTCGGTCGGTAGGCCGGTCGGCTGCTTGCTTTTGGAAGCCCACTGAGAAAAGAGGTCGCGGTGGACTCTTTCGGATCGTTCGACCCCCCCCCCCCCTTCTCCAATGAACTGACGGAATGCGTCAATGGCGCTGGAGCTTTACGACGCGGCCCCAAAATGGTTGTCCATGAATATATGCTGGACAAATGTGAACGAGGCGTCCCCGTCGCCCCCGTCGACTTCCTTCCTTCACAATGCTGACAAAGACGGCGGGCGGGGAAGAAAAAGAACAAAATAGAAAGCAAGAAATGCAGCGAGATTGAATGTGCCCCCGCCCCCCTTTAGCGAGCGCAAAGGACCTCATTATCTCGGACGAGTCGCATCCCAACGTTAGCAACTGCGTCGTCTTCCTGCCAGTTTATTAAAAATGGCAAAGCAATCTAATTGCCATTTGAGACCCCCCCCCCCCCCGCCTCCCCCATAACAGAAGTGCCATTTAAGATGACATTCTTCTCTTCTTTCCCTTCCAGGGCCTTTTTGCCACGCAGGAATTGGGGGACGATTGGAGAAGACAAATTGTTGCCTTGTGTCCGTCTTGAACAGGCGTCGCCGCCGCCGCCGCCTTTTTTCTTTTTTCTTCTTCTTGTGTGGACGAACGAGCGCTGGCCAAACGCTCATCGACGCGCAGAGTCGCCATCTTGGCAGACGTTATGAAAGGCAAATGTGGGGGTGGGGGGGGGTCGCAACAGGACCCCCATGACTCGGCAGTGCTGATGACACGCTAGCAACATGCACAGCATAGGCCGCTAATGCATTTATTAGCCCATTGGCTCATTTGTCAAGCCTGACCTGAGCGAGAGTTTTCCTCTGGGGGGGGAGGGGCATCAATTCGCCGCTGGTTTCGATGACCCAATTAGTCGGGGAGGGGGGGGGGGCTCGCGGTTTTTTTTTTTGGTCAATGCTTTGCTAACCGGCAGCCGTCGAATGGGCAGGCGTCGATGTGGCAATCGGATGCTAGCGCCAGGATTGACGGCTATGCGCTCGTATATGAGCCACAGCAAATAGCATGCTGCTTCCTTTCCTTTTGGAGGGGGCCGGTGGTGGTGGGGGGGGGGGGGCATTCCAAAAAGCAAAAAAACAAATGCGTGCCGCAAGCGTTTCCAAATGGGGCCATCAAGCAGTTGACTGGCTCGCTTTTCACTTCCACCGGGAGTGAAGGGCACTCCAGGTGCCCGTGAGTGCCCACGGGTGAGGAGGGGGTGAGGCGCGGGAGGCGCAAACCCCGCCGAGCCGCCGACAAAACAAACCAAAAACCAACCCACGCGCTCCACTCGTCGTCACAGCCGACGGCGCGAGGTGGCGGAATGGTGCTGTTTGACCTTTGACCTTTGCAACGCCGCCACCTTTGTTTGGGCGAGGGAAGCAAACGCGACATCCGACGCCATTTTTGCAAAAGCAAACGCAGCACAGTGGAAGCAACTCACACTTGGACTTGAAAAGCCGTCGCTCGCCCGTCCACGAATGGCGGTCCTTTTAACTGCCGCTGATGGGAAGGAGCAACATCCGTGCAGGCGCAGGCGGGGCCGACAGCGGCGCCCGTCGGCCGCCAACCGGATGGCGACACTTCCACGTCCGCAATCGCGAACGAGACCTCTTGGGTTTACCGGAAGGAAAGCCAAAGTTTGCCGCCGCGTCCCACTTTTCCTTGACGCTTGCACACGCTGACTCAAAGTGATTTTTATGAAGGGGTTGAGCGGGCGTCGCCGCATGCGCTGAAATCCTCCGCCGATTGAATTTGCGGCGGCGGCGGCAAATTGCTGCGGAGCTTATTGATGTCGACTTTATCTGCTGTCGCTCGTTCATCAGCGCGACGCTCAATTCGCCGCCGCCGCCACAGGCCCATTTGGGAACGCACGCAAAAAACTAAAAGACGCTTGCTCACCCGCAGGCGGCCGGGAAAGGCGGATTTCATTCAGGGGGGGGGGGGGGCGCAAAAGCCCCCTTAGGCATCGGGACAGGCGGCGGCCACGTCGGCTGGAAAAAACAACACAACGAGGACCCTCCGCACCCTGCCCACCACCTTTTCCAGCAACTCCCCTCAGGAAGGCGTTACCTGCACCAAATCCAGCAGCCATTTCAACGGTTTCTTCCCCCGTCGGTGGCCATTGACTCTTGAAAGAGTAACCCAAATAGAAGCGGATAGTGCCCCTTTGCAATTCTTTGATGATGATACTAGTGCAGCGTGTTTGTCGGAGATATTTGATCGGACACCGTGGACAAAGGCTGGAACACGGGAAGATTGTCTTTTACCGCCGGCAGGGGACGCAGCCAGCCGTTCAAGACAGACGCCTGAATTGTGCAACCCTCTGCCAAGCTATTTATTGATTGAGCGAATATGCAAATTAAAGTGATACGTGAGTAAAACATGGCGCTTACAGCGTCCAGGGGTGTGCTATTCTAATCAAGAAAACTTTTGTAACCTGGCTAATGAGCTCTTCCCGTGAGGAAGTTTCAAGTCCTAAATGACGAAGGAGTTTCCCAAGTCCTAAATTCTGTCCCAGGTTCGGTCTCCTCGATGAAGACGGCTTGTTAACAGGCTGCGTCTTGTTCAACTGAGATTGAGACCAGCTTTCTCGGTGCTTCCACTCGAGTCAGCATGAAACGTCACGTCTGACGACACGAAACTTTGAAATCTGATCACTTCTATGCTGTCTAATCTCTCTCGGTGTTCTCGCGTGTGCGTTGGACATTCTTGGCGATCAAGAAGATTCTGATTGTGAAAGAGGACGGCGCAGAGGCAGTCGCCACGCAGGCCACCGGGGGGCAGCATACTGTCGGGGTTCTTCTGTTAGCGGCTTCAGCGGTTTGAAGAAGAAGCCGCCGCATTTCCTCCTGCAAAATTCACGTTGCGACACGTGGCGAGAGGCTCGCCGCACGACAGAAATAGACGTTGACTCGCTCGCTCGCTGCTTGATTTATTAATTTATTTTTGCTTGTTGTTTTCATTTGCCCTTCATCCCCCCCCCTCCGCTTCCCCCGTTTCTGTTCTCGCGCACAACAAAGCACCCCGGTGTCACCTTGAAGTGGGAGCCCGATATAGAAATGCTGCAAATCAGACAAGAATTAACAGCAGGCAAGCAAGCAAGCAAGCAAGCAAGCAGCGCATTTCACAAAAACGCGAAAATCAAAAACGATGCCGGCGAAATGACAAAAAGGAGCCTGAGCGCCATCGGAAAGATGGCAAGGAAGGAGCCCGTTCTGCAAAAGACAGCCATTGACACCGTTTGCCCCCCCCATCCGCGTCCGCGTCTCCCTAAAAAACGTGTTTGTGATTGTATAATAAAAAGAAAATGTTTCCAGATGGGCGAGCCTCGCTCGATAAGCCTCCAGATGAAGAAATGCGGCGGCGCCAGGCTTCATGCCGCCATGCGGGAAGCCATTGAACAAATGCATCTGCTGAGCGGCGGGAGGGAAAGCTGGCTATCTAGATAGCTAGCTAGCTATTAGCTATCTATCTATTAGCGACCGTATCCTTCGTTTGACTACCCAGCTGGCTCGGTAGTTATCTATTAGCGACCGTATCCTTCGTTTAGCTAGCTAGCTTGATAGGTAGCTATCTATTTGCAACTGTATCCTGTGACTGTAAAGTGACCTTGAGAGTTTTGAAAGGCGCCTAGAAATACAATGTATTATTAATATTACCTATTAGCTAACTAGCTAGCTAGCTTTCTATCTATTTGAGTTTGGCTGGTGCTGCTCACCCACAGAAAAAACTTTATCCTGTGACTGTAAAGTGACCTTGAGAGTTTTGATAGGCACATAGAAATGAAATGGATTATTATTATTATTATTATTATTATTATTAAGGGGGGGGGGGCAGGCATGATGGATCACGGCGAGGTGCGTCGGCCATTCAAGTGGCCGTCGCCCTCCTTCAAACGGACCAACTGGCGACCAAAACTTGCTTGCCGAAGGGCACAAGGGGAAGACGTGTTGATGGATGGGGGCGACTGTCTTCCAGCAACCCCCCAAATCAACTCATCACGCAGCGGGTCGTCCACCCTCGCCGCCAAACCGAGCCTCAATCAATCATTCGTCGGGGAGTGGCTCGCGAAAACATGGCGGCAGGACGGCCGTCGAGGATCCGCAAAGCAAGGCAGCATTTCATCAAAACAAGCTCAACGGGAAGTGCGAGAAAGGAAATTGTGCCGTGATGAAAGCGGCGGCGGCAAAAAGAAGAGCCGAGCGGGTGGCTGACTCGGCCACCAACCCCCCCCCCCCCCCCCCCCCCCCCCCCCCCCGTCCACCGCCGTCACGGCAGATGGCGACGGCAGCCCGTCATCCGGCGAAGGCAATTTTGCGCACGGCCGCCGCGTCTCCTGATGCTCGGCGGTCTGGAGCCTGACCTTCACGCCGGGCCGCCGAGCAGCTGCGCTCGCACAAATCCCACCTGGGGAAACACACGGCTTGGCTGCGAACACGCTTGTCAGGATTCAGCCGACCGACGGGCCACCGACGGCCCTGCAAAATGTCGCCAAAAGTGGGCCAAATGCAAGCCAAATGCGGGCCATGGTTGGCCTAATGCGGGCCAAATGCAGGTCAAATGCGGGCCAAATGCAAGCCAAATGTGGGCCAAATGCAAGGCAAAGGTTACGGAAAAGAAGCGATTGTCATTTTGACAGGCAAAATATCGACACGCATGACCAATCCTTTTTTTTTAAATTTTTTTTCGCTCACTCCGGATTCTCAAGAAAACCAAACTTGCCGGCTGAACACAAAATGGCCGACAACGGCCGAGCCGCGTGTGGCATTTTCAAGCCACATCTCCACCTGCTGTTCTCACCCGGATTTTTTGGGACCCGGTCCGGACTCCGAGGTGCCCGCTCGGACCTCGGAGTCTGCTTTGCCCACTTTGATTTCCAGACGGGCGGCAAAAACGGCAAAGCAGAGTGCCGCCCGCTCTCCTCGCTCGGTTGGGGAGCTGGCACACTTGCAGCTCGGCGTCGCAATAAAGGAAGGCGGGGGGGGGCGAATAATTGATGCGGCGGCGGCGGCGGCGGCGGCGGCGGCTCCTTCCCCAGCGACGCTCTCCTCCGAAGCTCTTTGGTGGGACGACTCCAAAGGAGAAAGTTGCCGGCGCGGGAAAAGAGAAAAGACGGCGTCAGGGCTTCTCCGCACCCCAGTGCTCCCCGTGGGAGCCCCCCCCCCCCGACCCCCCCGTGGAATCATAGGCGCAAAAAGGGGGGGGGGGGCGTTGACATTCAAAGACATGCTAATGACGCCTTGAGATTGACACTCGCGTCAGATTCTTCTGATTAGGGCGATTGCCACTTGCGACTGCAGCGGAGAGAAAGACGCCCACCGCTTGCCGTTTCACAAGCAACGAGGGAAGCGAACGCTGACGAAAAGGCGCAGCGAGCAAACGCGCCCCCCCCCCCCCACGCCGAGTTTTCATTTCAAACCAAAATGGCGCCTTTGATGAGTCACCTGCAGCAGACAAAAACCCGCAGGAAGCCATGATGGAAGTCACTCGGCCGACGACGACTGCCGAAATGCGGAAAATTCTGCGCGTGGGGGCCGATGGTGGGGGCCAATGGTGGGGGCCAATGATGGGGGCCAATGGTGGGGGCCAATGGTGGGGGCCAATGGTGGGGGCCAATGATGGGGGCCAATGGTGGGGGCCAATGATGGGGGCCAATGGTGGCGCTCTCGTGTTATCGTGCTGGATGTCGTCGTTATTTTTCTCTGAGTCGACCGTGAATTGGTTGGCCCCGCCCCCACCCGATCAGTCTCATTGGAGAAAAGCGCCACTTGAAACCAAAAAGGTTGGAGAAAAAGTGCAGAAGGACGAGCACGAGGAAAATGGTGGCATCTTCACAACAAAGTTGGAGTTTTTTGCCAGCGCGGCGGCGCCGGATGGGATTGAGAACAAAGCGCTCGGATCGATCGGCTCATTGATGAGATGGGAATAGGCCACGGCCCGCTCGGCCGCGCTGCCCTCCGCAACTCAATCTTTTCACGTGGAAATCGAGTCAGCCGCGTTGGAAGTTTGCCCGGGCGTCGACGTTACGGCACAAACGCCCACTTGCGCGGCGAACGTCGGCCTCAGGTTAATTGCCGATCGGCGGTGGAAATAGTGGGCGGCGGATCGCTCGCTCGCTTCCTGGCCAGGTCAAAGGCGGATTTTCCTTTTTTCCTTTCCGAGCGAAGGACGAGGAAGACGGCATGAAAACATGACCCTTGACCCCTTGAAGCATTCACGTCCGCAGCGAGTGGAAACCAATTCCTTCTTTTTGTTGGGGATGAGTCGCATTTTAGCATCCTATCCCTCCCTCCCCCACGCAAACGGTCCTCATCGCTTCGGCCTTAGCCGGCCGGACGGCCACGGCCGCTTTGGGCCAAGCTTCGGGTCTCAAAGCGCCGCGTCCGCCTTGACCTTTGCGGCGTCACGTCGCCTGCTTCGAGAGAGACAACTGAAAAGGCATTCGTTTGGGGGAAGAAAATCAAAAAGAAAGACGATCAATCCGCTCGCCCGCCTTTTTTCTTTCTCGTCCACCCGCACGAACGCGTTCACGAACGGAAGAGGAAGATTTCATTGGGACGCGCTTCGCCTTGCAGGCGAAGCGCGCGTGAATGGACGAGCGAGCGACGAATCCCCGCGGCGCTTCACGAAGGAACATTCGGCGGCGGCGGAGGAGGAGAAGCAATCTTCATCGCTCGGCTCGTTTGCCATTAGGGGGAATGGTACGTGGCTGTCAAAAAGGGCCCCTCCCCCATTCCAGATGGATGTCGACGCCCCATCTTGGGGGAGGGGAATTTGGACGCAGACCAACAGAGCAAGTGGAGCCTCGGTTTAGCCGCCATCCGACATCAGCGATTGGACAAATGAGGGATGGAAAGCCAAAGAGAAAACAAAAGTGAAAGCGGAAAAAAAGCCAAAGCAAAACGCAAAAACGCAAAAAGCAAAAAGCGAAAAAAAAGCCAAAGGCCAAAGCGAGTGAAGACGTCCCCATCACGAGAGGCGGCTCAGCGCAACCCACTGATTGGAATTGAAAGTGTGTCGGCTGTGAGGCGGGACCTGCGCTTGATTTGTGCTCGGCGCTTCTTCCAGATCAATCTTGCCGTCACTTTTTTTGGGGGGTTGAAAAGGCAAATGAACGCTGGCGGCGGCGGCGCCGCGGCATCGTCCCTCGCCGGACGTTCGCTCAATTGCGGCCGCCGCTTGCGCAAACAAAAACAATCATCATATTCTCAGAGAGCCGACGGGCTCACTTACGCGGCGGCCGCGTAACCAAACAAGTACAGCCAGAAGGCCAGAAGAGGGCGTCCAAGCGCCATGTAAGGAATTTATCAGCCCGTGGAAACGGAGGTGACCACTGGAGGTCGCCATTTTGTGCCTCTTTTTTGGGTGAGATAGTTTCCCCCAATGTTGCCTCAAAATGGCACAAATAAATTCTTGAATCGATTGCAAACATGTATGCTTTGCTCTTCAGAGCTATTTGAATCATATTCGTCACTGAATGTGGAACAAGAAAGCAAATTCTCCCAATCTGAAGCCATTGTTTGGATTCGCAAGCAATGCAAGACGTCTTGGCGTGACGTCACGAACTGGGGGCGGGACTTTCTGAAAATGCCCAATTCGCAGCTCCATTTTTGGCAGATTTTGGACACTTGAAGTCATTTTTATTCGTGTTTCGCATTTGAATAAAAATATCATCGTTCCTACCGACTGCTGTCAGGCTTCACAATTCCCAATGATCACATGGGAAAAAAAAAACCCCAAAAAAACTGGACACTTGTAAATATGGGTTGTTGCAATATATCTAAATGCATTTCTTGATTGTGCACTATGTACAGTCTTGTTTATAGAACGGTTTTTGCACATCTACATTTGCACAGTATACAGTTGACATTTTTATTTTGTTATGCTTAGAATATCTTGTTTTCTATCCTTTCATCCCTCTTCAATTGCTGCTGTGGACTGCAAATTTCCCCATTGCGGGACGAATAAAGGGATTCTGATTCTGATCATACTGGTGTTTTGGCTATTTTAGATGCTATCAAAGGTTTTTTTGATGTCACTTAACAAACAAAAAAGTGACATCGGTTGCCCTTTAAGGCTTTGGAAATGACACTGACCCCCCAACCAAAAAAAAGTAGAAACATTTTTTGATGCGTTTCAGATAATAATAACAATAATAATCCATTTCATTTGTAAGCGCCGTTCAAAACTCTCAAGGCCACTTTACAAGTCACAGGATCAGTTTTTCTGTGGGTGAGCAGCAGCAGCCACACGCGCCAGCATTCGCTCAACCCGGAAGTAACCCAGATAGATAGAAAGCTAATAGATAGTTAAGTAACTCAGATAGAAAATACATAGCTAACAGATAGCTAACTAGGCCTTTACTCAACCCGGAAGTTACTCAGATAGAAAGCTATCAAGCTAATAGACAGCTATTAGATAGTTCAGTAACTCGGATAGAAAACTAGCTAGCTTTTACATCGCTAACAGATAGCTAACTAGGCCTTCACTCAACCCAGAATTAACTCAGATAGAAAGCTAGCTAGCTAATAGACAGCTAAGTAACTCGGTTAGAAAGCTAGTTAGCTTACCTAACTAACAGATAGCTAACTATGGGAGAGGAAAACAGGAGTCCAGCACGGCCTCATGGGGGATTGATGGGGGGGAGAGGGGGTGCGACCAAGCGATGAAATATTTCAAGCAGTCGTCAGACGACGAAGCCTTTTGATGCCTGGCGTTGACGAGCCTCACAAATTGGCTTTCGTACGGGTGCGCGCCACGCATGAAAATGCCGACAAGCGAGGCCTGGCGCGGCGTTTGTCCAGCCCGTCAGGCCCGTCATTTACAAAGCCAGTTGCGAAAATTGGTCACTCAAGTGGCGTTTGGCGCCGAGGAGGCGGATCGAGCGCGGGCCGTTGTCATAGCAACTGTCAGGGGAACGCAGGTAAGGGCAGCGATGATTACCTCCCGCGCGTGCGCGCTCACCAGTAAAGAGCCAATCTGCACTGTGCCTTTCCAAAACGAGAGGGCACATTTCACACAATTCAAAGCGTCACGTTCAAAATAACGCCGCCTTATTTGGCAAAGTGAAGCTCGTCAACGACGCCAGCCGCGCGCCGCCGACATGCGAGAACGCGCTCGCAATGGCGGCTGAGAATTTGTCGGGGGAACCTCAGCGGCGCATGGCCCGTTTCTCAAGGCCCAGCCCAAAAGGGCAAAAAAGCAATCTGCCGATCTATTTGCTATTTATTAGCTATCCATTAACGAGCTGGCTAGCTGGCTAGCTGGCTGACTGTTAGCAGTCTAGCTGTTGGTTATCTGGCTATTTATTAGCTATCCATTAGCTAGCTAGCTAGTTTTCTATCTATTTAAGTTATTCCGGGTGCATGTAGCTGCCGCTGCTCACCCACAGGAAAACGTATGTTGTGAGTGCAAAGTGACCTTGAGAGTTTTGAAAGGCACTTAGAAATGAAATGAAATGGAATGGATTATTATGGATTATTCTTTTTAAGAAGACTTGAATGAAGTTTGCGCAGTTTGATGATCTGACCACTTGCCACCGCGCTGCTTTCGTACGCCACTTGGCCACACGGCCTCGCTGTGATTTTGCAAAGTCAATTTTGGAAAGAAAGTCAGCTCGTCGGCGCACAACGCCGACGCGTCTGTGGAACTGTCGCAGCTCGGAATTGAGGCGGATTGACGTGGGAGATGTGAGACATTCTCTTTTGATCAAAGGATGCCAGAGCTTGTTGTTTGTTTTCAACATTTAGCTTGTAGCAGACGTTTTTGAGAGTGGCTGCCTCGACGGCAGCTCCTGTATTTTGTTTTCCTTTCGTCACTTTGCTGCTGTGAAATGTCCACAGCGAGACTGTAAGGAAACATTTATTTTGAAATGTTCACTTGTGTTTGCTATTTCATTGTTTGATTCGCGGGTCTCGTGTTTGCTATTGAGTGAAAAGTCCATACTGCTCTGTTTGAACAAATCACAGATCACGAGATTGAATGGGGGAGGAGCGACAATCAACCAATTAGGATGATATGGTGGAATCTGCTAACGGTCGGGGCGACCGTATAAAGGATCAAGGTGACCGTGTAATGCATTAAGTATACAATAAAAATGTGTCAACCAATAGGGTTGCTCGATGCTTGTTGTGATGAAACAAATGTAAACGGACTTGTTTTGATTGCGCTTCAACAAGAGGAGACAGTCCGGCTTAGTCAGTTGGGAGCCACCTCGCAACGCTACACTATTGCGTCTTACCTTGCAGCCGATGACCCCGTACGTACGTAAAACCTGAGATACGCGTTGCGTGGGAGTCATTTACTGACGCAGGTGAATTAATCCGTCTTTCTCTTCACACTGTCATCAGAAGATTGCATACTGTTTTGTCTTCAAATTTCTTGACAGAGACCAATAAAGGCTCATCCAATCCAATCCAATCCAATCCAAACGTTGGCATCTCAACAAAATGAATCCATTCAAAAAGCGGTCATACGCTCCACCATCACACAGTCTGGCGCGACAACGGCGGAAAACTGGACCAATGGAGAATCCAAATTGGGCCTTCCCTCGTCAAGCAAATCCTTTTGGAAGCGCCAATCCTTGCTAAGGGGAGTTGCTACGTACGGCGCAACGCGCTAGCTGGCTAGCTGACTGCTGGCTGGCTGGCCTTCCCCTTTGCGTGCAGGCGAATATGTTTCATCATCCCTCAAGGGTGACGAGTAACACAAATATTAACATGGCTGTTTCTATTTTAAGCTGCAACAAGTGCAAGCCAAGTGAGCGCGCACGCTCGCACGCTCGCACGCACGCACGCGTTGGGAAGTCATGCATATTCATACGTCCTCCCTGTAGGCATTGCTTCCTAATCCGGTTGGAACGCGAGTGCGGATGTGTGTCAAAGTGGGAATGAGGAACAGGGTCTTTCCACGGTACCATCTTTGCCGCGGTTGGGTCCGAGCTCAGAGCTGATGACAAACGTTGGGAAAGTGGGGGCAAAAAGCCCTCCGAGTGGTCCAAATGGGCGGCCGTGCGCCGACTGTCCCGCGCCGTCGCCGGCAATCAGCGTCTGCGCACTTAATGGTGAACAGCGATCGGATTTCAAAGCGACATTTACCACTTGGCTGATTCCATTACATGGTGTCACATTTCCCCTTGGCGCACGCGTCGCTCTTAATTCTCTGGCCAGCGCGCGATGATTCGTCGCCCTCGGCCCCCCGCGCAGCCTCCCGTACAGCCTCCCCCGCAGCCCGGGACGGCAAACCCACCGCGGCAGTGGATTGGAAATGAAGGAAATACACTGATACCTTGATTTATCAACTTCATTGGTAAAAGTGTGTGTAAGGCGAAAAGTGTGTATCCCAAAAATTAATTTCCCATAGGAAACCAATAAAATGAGAATAATCCGTTCCAATAAAACATAATTTTCTACTTTCTAATTTTTTCTAAGCTTTAAAACTACACAAAATAGACCTTATTTTATGTATAATAAATGCACTATGATATTTTAATTAAAGAAACAAATTGAACTGTATAACAAAGTGGTTTTATTGACCTTTGTGATGGTTGTTAATGGCTTGATGGAATGGAGTGGTGTCGGTGCTTTCTCTGTGATAATTTTATCTAGTCCTTCATCAATTGTGTTCTGTTTAGCTGGGTTGACAGCTTTTTGCATCAAGTGTACAGATAGCTTGTGCGGGTTATTTGTGGATATTAACCTTGCAGTCTACACTCGGCCTTTGAACTATCAAAGTTGAAACTAGTCCAAATGTCACTGTTTTCTATCCATTTTCTCAGTCTCTCTCTATCTATTTCATATTTGCAGCTCTGTGTTTCTGTAACCCCGGCCCACTTCACTGCCACAACTCTTGAATGAACGTCAGCTCGCCGAGGCACTCGAACGACGCCGCCGCCACTTGAAAAAAAAAGACAAATCGCTAACATGAGCGGTCGCAGTGCCGCCAAGTGACGACGGGAACGATTGCCAGGGGCGAAGGCCGCCGCCGCCATCGGAGACGTCAGTCCGCGGGGACGTCAAACGGAAAAGACCGGCCGGCGCATGAAACGGCGTCCGGTCAGTGGCGCGGACGCCAAAACGTCCAATCGCGCTCGGGCCGAAAGGGCGAACCCGTGCACCCGTCGCCTGCTCCTCCCCCGACTTGACCTTGGTGTACTTTGCGGTTTCTTCGGCTCGGCAAGTCGGGCGCTGTGGGCTGTTTGAGCGCTCGTTAGCTTAATTGGCAATAAACGGCAATGCTTTTCGTCGCCGCAGACGGCGCCTCGGAGCCATTCCAAACGCCGTCGCCGGGCCAGCAAATAAAGAGCGTCAGTGGCCATATTCCTGGATCGGCGCCTCCTCGCCGAACGAGGAAATTCATCTTGAAAACTTGTAGCACCCACCCAGTCCGTCCGTCCGTCCGTCCATCTGGACTCCTCATCATGAAACATCTGCGGCCTTGTTGTCTGCGAGCTTTCCGCGACTCCGCCAGAGGATATCAATAAATAATGAGCTGAAGCGAAGAACGCCGGCGCTCTTCTCGCCTCCTGGTTCCCGGCACGCCTGAATTATTCATCGGCGAACAGGTTGCAACACGTGTGGCTGACAAACGAACGAGCGCCGCAATTAAGGACAGAGTGACGGACGGACGCCGCCGTCGGCGGCCCCGAATGGCCTTTGGGGTCGTCGGCGCCTTTCTCTCGGCGCTTCCAGGCCGGCGCTCTCCTGTACAAAATGGTGGCCGAGCAAGGAGTAAAACAACTCCCGCTTGCGGCGCGCAGCGATTGGTGCCGACGAGGTGGTCCGGTGACCCCTCGCCCCCGAAATGAGGTTTGGAAAGGAAAGGAGCATAGAACGCGTCACCTCCACCGTTAAGGCGCAACTTGCAGGCGATGAAACCTTGGACGCGGCGGGAGCAATTGATTTGGAAAATCGTGGAATCAATCGCCGGACAGCTGGGGCCAACGAGATTAGAAGTCAAGCCGTCGTCTCAGGATTATAGACCTGAGGGAGAGGTACCTGTTTTCTCTCATATTGCCCCCCCCCCCCCCTCAACCCCCATGATGCTCAATCCAGGGCCAAGCACTTTCCTTGCAAATGGCCGCTATCATTCGGCCATCTGGAAAGGATTGAAAACAAACAAGCAACGTTCATCAGGCCAAGAGAAGCGACGACATTGCCAATGGTGATGTGTCGTTGGCAAACGAGTCGCTTCTTAGAGCCGGCTCTCTGAAGTGAACCAAGAGAGCCGGCCGGCTCCTACCAAACAATGACACCAATCACCTTTCAACGAATTGACTCGATGAGGTTAAGGGCTTCCTCTTGAAACTCCGCCGCCTGGGACGCTCGCTCAGATAGGAAAGAAAACGGCAACGACTCCCCAAAAGACGTTTGTCAGGAGGGGACCGGTGCGCGAGCCAATGGCGCTCAACCGGGTCAAGCGTGTCACAAAAGATACAGAGTGGCGTCGTCCTTCCAGCGGATGACGACAAGCTAACCCGTCGCCGCTGCTCAGGATGAGCTCCGACCCGACCGGCGACAACAAGACGCTTGTCAAGGAACGTTAGCGTTACTGTTAGCTTGCGTGCGTTGCACCACTTGCATTCATTTCGACGCAGATGAATAACGACGACTCGTGAGCAAAAATAGCTGCAGGAATGCTTCCACCTTGGCTGCTCCCACAGGATTTGGCGTGCGCGGCACAACAAAAAAACACAGACACCCCCCACCCGCACCCCACATGTTATTGTCAAACAATAATCATAATAAAAATGCATTTCATTTGTAAGCGCCTTTCAAAACTCTCAAGCTCACTTTACAGTCACAGGATCGATTTTTCTGCAGGTGAGCAGCGGCCGCCACACGCGCCAGCGTTCATTCAACCCAGAAGTAACTCAAATAGATAGAAAGCTAGCTAGCTAGCTAGCCAATTGATAGCTAACAGCTAGCTAGCTAGATAGCTAGCCAGCTAGATAGCTAATAGATAGCAAATTGATAGTAAAAATGTGTGATCCTTAACTCGGATGGATAGAAAGCTACCTAGCTAGCTAGCTAGCCAGCTAGCAGATAGCTAGCTAGATAGCTAGCCAGATAATAGATAGTCAGCTAGATAGCGACCCCTTGAAGGGAAAAGCCGAAAGGAAAAGAAGAAGATAGCCATATAGCTAATAGACAGGAACTAGATAGTAAAAGTGCGTGATCCTTCACATCTTCACTCATTCACTGCCATTCCCGAATTGATTCGCCAATTGAAAATATGACGTAGGGAGCCATTCCTGAATTTGTTTGGGTTTTCTTTTTTTTTTCTTGCAGGGGGTGCCGATAAGGCGTTGGTGAGACCTCTGGCAATGTTTTTCCCTTCCAAGAGGGGGCAGAATTTGCTTTTTGTGCAAGCTCAGTCTTCTGCCATAACCAAAATGTAGACAGCGAGCTTCACAATCTTCCAATAAAAACACAAAGATGAGAATCCACCGTTTGGTGTTTTTAGGGAAGTCTTCCCAAAGTAAAACTGCATCCAAACAGAAAAAAATGTTGTACGGCATCCAATTCTACATCTAAAAGTACATGAATGTAACAGGCCTATTCTCTCGCTCATTCAACAATTCAATGGTAAGCACGCGAAAGGCTGAACTGACGAAATATTGATGTCGGCTTCGAAATAACTTGCGCAACAAACAGTCAAACGTATCACGGTGTCAATGTACTTACAGATTGTGCCTGAACAAGTCAAAAGAAAGAAGATGGGCATGGATGCCATCACATCTCTCCACCGCTGGATTTCAAAATGGCTACTCCACAACTTTTTGGGGGGTGTTAACTCTTTCCACCACTAGGGGCACTGTGCTGCATTGGGACGCAATTACTGGGGGCAGAACACTCATATCACTCCAGACCCATTTCGTTTAGGAGTGAGCTCCTTTTTTCTGTTGAAAGAAGAGAGTCGACGGTTTCTTAAGCTGTTTGGAATGTTGATTTAGTCCTGAATGTCAATGTTGCGCGGCTCCTGGAATTCAAAAGATAATGACAAAAACCCTGGCACTGGTGTGGACACATTTTGGCACGTGGTCTGTCATTCGATGAGTTAAAAGGTGAAAATCGCTAGCTCGGAAATCTGCGCGCAGCAGCAAAACAAGACTTCCAGGTGTACTCATGAGTCAGCATCCAAGGTTTAGCGCTCGGCCCTTGCTAGCGAGCCGGATTCGCACTCTGACATTTCTGCCGTCATGCAAGTGCAATGAGCTTCCGCAGAACTGACATTTTTCATGCCCCGAAGGTAAAGGCGGGCGCTCGGTCGCTCGGTGACTCTATGGCGTGGTGGTCTGGACCAAATCTCCCCGCGACGGATGGCCCTCGACTGAATTCCGTTGCGTCATTTGACACCGAACCGCATTCCTTCTGCATCATTAACGGCAAAACTTTGCGCCTCTGTTTTGTTTTGCTTTTTCAACCCCCGCAATCGTGCAGTCAAAATAAGGACAAGTCGCTGTCAAGGCCCCCCAAGAAAAGCTGAGTGAGTGACTTTGCGCCGCCACCCGAACCGTTCGCCGCTGGAAGGTACAAGCGGATGACTTGAAAGCGCCGCTCGTTGCGTCCAGTCAGGTAATGCGCTCTAAATTAGCGGCGCCGCATCTGCGTTTGGATCGCCGTCCATGTCGAGGTTCACAGACGTGTCGGGGCGACAGGTCAAAAGGTCGCCCATCATAAGCCGGATAATTAAACGCTCCTCTCGGGGTTGGAAACTCCGGAGGAATGTCAGCCGCCGCCGCCGCCTTAATTAAATGATACGCCGTCCGCCAAGTCGGCGGAGGGCAAAGTTGATCTGGCGGTTTTGTTGCCGCATCGACCTCTCCCACGGGCAATCCAGAGCAAATAACGCCGACCCGGCGGCGAGCGCGTCCTGAACTTTGCCGCCGTCGGCTTACGGGGGGCGCCGATAAGAGCGAGTGCAAGTCAAACACGCGATTGCGCTTCGACATTTGCAGATGATCCGGAAGGCCAAGGTTTGAACCGCCACGTCCGCAAAAACCAAACAAAAGGCTTTGTTTGCTTTTGTGGAATAAGAGCCACGACGGTCGCCACTTCCAGCCGGAACACGGCTCAAGCGTTCAGGGAAAGGGAAAGCGCTCACCCCGGACCTAAACGCCATTAACTTGGATCATCAGGCCAAAGCGCTCCCAGCGTCGTGGTTTGATCGCAGGCTAAATACACTTTGGCTTACGAACGCTTTAGCTCACAAACGTTTCACCTTCACGCAGCAGCGAGCGGGGGCAGGGGTTACAGAAACACACACACACACACACACACACACACACACACGAAAGGGAGATGACAGAGATTGAAACAAAAAAAAAAAAAAGTGAAATAAAAACAAAAAACACAAGTGAAAAGGTGAGAACATGGATAGAAAACACAGTGAAATTTGGACTCGTTTCAACTTTATTGATAGTTCAAAGGCAGAGTATAGACTGCAAGGATAAAATATCCCATCAATCAGGTTCCACAAACAACCCGCACAATCCATCTGTCCAATTTGAAGAGAACATACAAGCAAGGGAAGCAGCTATCAATGAAGTTTCTAGTGTGTCTGCCTCCATCTGTTGCAATGTCACAACTTCCAAGCTGTACAACCCAGAGCTCCTTAAGACACTATCCATTCCATCAAGCCATCAACGACCATCACAAAGGTCAATAAAACGACCTTATTTATACAGTACATTTATTTATTTTAATTACAATACAATAGCAGATTGATTATACATAAAATAAGGTCTACTGTGTGTAGCTTTAAGGCTTATTTAGTTGAAAATGATGTTTTATGGGGACCTGGGAACGGATTATTCTCATTTTAATGGTTTCCTGTGGGAAATTAATGTTCGGAATACACACTTTTTGCCTTACACACTCTGTCTGGGAAGCAATTGAGTTCGTAAGCCAAGGTATCACTGTATACAAACTGAAGGCTTGTCTTGAAAAAGACAATAAAACAGCCCCAAAATGCATCTCCTTCTCTTTTGGTTTCCAATCCTTGACCCTTTCACGACGGTGAGCAAATCTCCTCGCCAGGACGCCGCCGCCGTACGGGATTGTCATTAACC